>NW_015213448.1:0-1845 GCF_001447785.1 Gekko japonicus | reverse complement strand
GTAGTAGTAGTAGTAGTAGTAGTAATTCTTTCATCAGAATAACTACATAGGCTGGAGGAAGGCTTCAAACACTGCTGAGTGGAGTGGTAGGAATTGCAAGCTGAAATTACCTCAGGAATTTGAGGGGCAGGATGGTACACATATGTTTGATTATTGTTTTGGGCATTGTGTTAACAACACTGGTGGAAGGAACATTAATAATCTGAAATTTGCAGATGACACCACATTACTGGCAGTAAACAGTGAAGATTTGCAGTGACTGCTGATGAAGATTAAAGCAGAAAGTGCCAAAAGAGGATCACAGCGGAACACCAAGTAGACAAAAGTAATGACTACTGAGGAATTACAGAACTTCAAGGCTGATGATAAAGGAATTGACATTGTTAAGAGGTTTTCCATTCTTTGGCTCCATCATCAAACAAAACGGAGGCTGCAACCAAGAAGTCAGAAGGAGATTGAAACTGGGAAGGACAGTCATGAAGGAGCTAGAAAAGATTCATAAGCATAAGGATGTGTTACTGGCGACCAAGATCAAGTTAATTCATGCCATAGTATTCCCCAGTAGTATGGATGGATTTGAAAGTTGGACAATGAAGAAAGCTGACAGGAAGAAAGCCGATTCCTTTGAAATGCGGTGTTGGAGGAAAGTCATACTGATACCGTGGACCACCAAAAAGACAAGTAGGTTCTAGATCAAATCAAGCCCGAATTCTATCTAGAATGACCAAACTGATGCTATTGTACTTTGGTCACATGATGAGAAGAAAAGACTCACTGGAAAAGACAATAATGCCAGGAAAATTAAAAGGCAGCAGGAAAAGTAAAAGACCTGACATGAGATGGATTGACTCCATCAAGGAAGCCAGGGCCCTCAGTTTGCAAGACCTGAGTGAGGCTGTTAAGGATAGGACATTTTGGGGAGAACCGGAAGTGGACTAGCGATGGTGGTCGCTCTCTCTGACCCGCGGAGGAGCAATTAGCACACCAGCGACATGGAGGGGTGCCACCTCCACAGAGCTCTTGGGAAGGGCTCCAAGCCAGAGGGCTTTTGAGGGTTAGCCTCTTCGACGGCTATTTGCCGGAGAATAGAGGCTTCCCTCCGCCCTGACGGTCCGGTCGCTGAGTGGCCTTCGGGCACAAGCTAGTTCGACTGGGGCAAGCGCGAGAGATCGAGCGGAATAACGATGATTGGGAGCAGGTCTGATTGAAGACCGACAATGAACGTGAGTTCTGTCTGAGCAGATTGATTGATAAACAAATCCCCCCCCCCCGTGGGAAAGCGGAGAGAAGGGAGGGACGCCTCCTATGCGCATAAAGAGTCAAGCGAAGCGAAGGGGGAGAGGGGGGAAGCAAACAGCGATTTGTTTTGAGAGACTTATCTGAGTGCCTGCAGCAAAACGACGAACCCTTCGAGCCTTTGCATAATGGTTTGAATTTGTAAACAAATTGGAAAAATGGCAGCGACACGAGGAAAGTTAAAACCAAAATCAGGTAGTCAGAGCCAGAGGCCAGAGGAGGGAACTGACGTCATGAAGCTGTTAGCGGATATGCTACAGCCGGTGGTAGAGCAACTCAATGGTATTAACCAGCAGCTGACCTCGTTGAATCAAAACTTCGCTTTACAGCAGCGTCAGTTGGCAGAAACAGACAAGAAAGTGGAACAAGTAACAGAAAAAATAGTAGAGATGGACACCGGTAATAAAAAGATGAAGAAAAGAGTGGGAGAAGTTGAAATAAGGCAAAACCTTCAAGAAAATCGCTTGTTACCGCTCCAAATGGAAAAGGCTAACATGATTCATAGGTTCCAGGGGGTCCTTGAAACCGAAAAAGATTTGAAGGAGACTC
>NW_015213447.1:0-2117 GCF_001447785.1 Gekko japonicus | reverse complement strand
AGGCCAAGGGCGGGCATCTGATCACGTTTTCGATGGACTTACGTGGCATCCGGCGCTCGCCACTGTTTGTCTCTGCAGGTTGCGCAACAGCGCCCAACAGCGCATGTGCACAAAGAGCAATTACCAGTGCGATTGCGCGGCTTGGCTTCTGTGCCGCACTGCAGGATACCCGTCTGATCGGCATTTCCCCTGAACCACTGGACCTCGACCGGGATGTGTGCTCGGGCAGCCACACGTTAGTTTCCTCCAGGGCATTTAGCCATGCCTCCCCCCGCGATATCCGGACCGTATGACCGGGGCCGTAGTATTTTTTCTCGGGGGGTTTGGGGGGAGAACAGAAGATTTTGGGGGGAAACTGAAATATATGCAATACTTCCTGCCCATTAAACCTAAACTAATTCTACCGCTTCAATGATGTAAGATTAACCGTTTATAACATAGATAACATGCAAAATTGCAATATTTGACATAGTTATGGAATCCCAAAGTTATAAATGCCTTAGCCTTGTACAAGTAACGTTGCAAATATACCCAATACTTGAGAGACAACTGCCCGCCGATGTACCCTCTGCTATCTTATTGCCGGTGGAAAGTGCTGTCAAGTCACAGCTGACTTATGGCAACCCTGTGGGGTTTGCAAGGCAAGAGACATTCAGAAGTGGTTTGCCATTGCCTGCCTCCGTGTCACAACCCATCATATTCTTTGGAAGTCTCCCATCCAAATACTAGTCAGGGCCAGCCCTGCTTAGGTCCAGAGATCTGGTGAGACTGGGTTAGCCTGAGCTATCCAGGTCAGGGCATCCAAGAGGAGAGTCTTTACAGGATCAGGAGTGACGAGCTGATAGGGAAGCAGGGCATCGAGGTCAGAGCCAGTTTGGTGTAGTGGTGAGGAGTGCAGACTCTAATCTGGGAGAACCGGGCTTCATTCCCCACTCCTCCAAATGCAACTGCTGGCACGACCTTGGGTCAACCGTAAGTTCTCTCAGAGCTCTTCTCTCACGAGTGTCAGCTACGCTGCCATGAGTGTGGAGATGTTTTCTAATTGCTTTGCATTCCTTCCCATGCGCTTAATTGCTTCAAAGCTGTAACGCTTATCTTTGATGTTGTACTTGTGAGGTGTGTGGTGTCTATCGTCTGTGGGAGCTTCTCCATTCCCAGCTTTGCAACCATTAGAGAGTCCAGCAGCCTCCCACGCGCGGGAGCCCACCTAATTGGCAATTGCTATGGGGGGTGTATACGAATGCCCTATATCCTATTATGCACATAGGTATCCCGCCATTCCTAACAGTGTTCGTGTTATTGCATCTATGGCTTTTCAATAAAAGTAAAACCTTTCTGGAAGCGTGTACTTCATTCTTTAGCTGTGGGTCCTGACAAAGAGCAGCTTTGAAGCGTGTCCTCTCAGCCTCACCTACCTCACAAGGTGTCTGTTGTGGGGAGGGGAAGGGAAAGGAGTTTGTAAGTCGCTCTGAGACTCCTTTAGGTAGTGAAGGGCAGGGTATAAATCCAGTCTCGTCCTCCTCCTCCTCCTCCTTCTTCTACAGTTCAATTTTCAACGAAAGGTTCAGAGTTTTCCGCTGAAGTTCTGGTGCAATTTCTTGCCCCACCTTTTTCTGATCCCCCCCCCAAGCAAGTTATGATTTACCCAATATGTGGGTGTATGTGTCACAGTGATGTCAATAACAAGGTCAACTACAAGTCAGGTCAAAAGGACAACAGACAGTTTGCAAGGGTTGTAAATAAATGAGAACCTTCCGTACTCTGAGAGCCAGTTTGGTGTAGTGGTTAAGTGTGCGGACTCTAATCTGGGAGAACCGGGTTTGATTCCCCACTCCTCCACTTGCACCTGCTGATGTGACCTTGGGTCAGTCACAAGCTCTAGCACAGCTGTCCTTGAAAAAGAGCAGTTTGTGTCAGAGTTCTCTCAGCCCCACCCACCTCACAGGGTGTCTGTTGTGGGGAGGGGAAGGGAAAGGAGTTTGTAAGCCGCTCTGAGACACCTTTGGGTAGTGAAGGGCGGGGTATAAATCCAATCTCCTCCTCCTCCTCCTCCTCCTCCTCCTCATGAAGTTTTGGTGTCCTTCTAGGTGCAGAAATTAGTCTCAGATAGAAGAAGA
>NW_015213446.1:0-1937 GCF_001447785.1 Gekko japonicus | reverse complement strand
TTCTCTCAGAGCTGTTCTGGAAAGAACACCCGCCTTCCGTTGTGGGGAGGGGAAGGGAAAGGGGATTGTACCCCACTCTGAGACTCCTTCTGTTAGTGAAGGGTGGGGTAAAAATCCAATCTCTTCTTCTTCTTAGTATGCAGGAGGGGAAATTGGGACTGTGGCTATTGGGTTTGCCCTGGCCCCTGATCATCCAGGCAGTGGTTGGCATGGAGCTGATGCACAACCAAGGTTGAGCTTGCAAGGGGCACACCTGTTGCAATGAAATCGCCATCTCTCTCGTGAAATGTTTCCAGTTTCTCATGGAGAACACTTGCGGGCACGTCTAGCATGTACATTCTGAGTGTCGCCCGAACATGTCAAAGTTGGAACTAGGGCCTGAAGAAGTCAAGCTGACCTCGTGGTGAGAGTGTTTTGTGGGTGGGTGTTAGGTCCCACCCCGTTGCTTGTGACTTATGCTGACCCTTTGAACGAATGCCCTCCGAAATGTTCTGTGAACAACCTTGCTCCGGTCTTGGCAAACTGAGGGCCGTGGCTTTCTTGATCGAGCCAATCCATCTCTTGTTGGGTCTTCCCGGGAGCCAGTTTGGTGTAGCGGTTAGGAGTGCAGACTCTAATCTGGGAGAACGGGGCTTGATTCACTCCATATACAGCTGCTGGTGTGACATTAGATCAGTCACAAGTTCTCTCAGAGCTGTTCTCTCACGAGAATCCAATCTCTTCTTCTCTCTTCCTGCTGCCTTCAACTTCTCCTACCATGATGATCTTTTCCAGTGACTCCTGTCTTCTCATTCTGTGCCTGAAGTACAACAGCTTCAGTTGAGTCATTTTAGCTTCTAGGCAGGGCTTTTTTTTGTAGAAAAAGCCCAGCAGGAACGTATTAGCATAATAGGCCACACCCAGCGGCAGAAATGCATTAGCATATTAGGCCACACCCCTGATCACATGACTCATTAGCATATTAGGCCGCACCCCCATGTTGCCAGAAGTGTGCTCATCCAGCCACACACCCCTTTTGCTTCTTATTCTGTTTACCTTGTTTGTTGTCAAAACCCAGGGCCTTTTTTTGTTGCAGGAACTCCTTTGCATGTTAGGCCACACACCCCTAACATAGCCAATCCTAATGAGTTTCTGCTGTTGGGTGTGGCCTGTTATGCTAATGAGTTCCTGCTGGGTGTGGCCAACTCGGGAGCCAGCCGTTCCTGTGCGTTCCTGCCCCAAAATAGCCCTGCTTCTAGGGAGAATTTGGGTTTGGTTTGATTTAGCACCCACTGCTTTGTCTTTTTGGGCGGAACGTGGCATCCATCAAACTCTCTCCCAACGCCACATTTCAAAGGAATCCACTTTCTTCCTGCCAGCTTTCTTCACTGGCCAACTTTCGCAGCTGAAAGAATTTTCGGAGAATACTATAGCATGAGAGAGAGTGCCAGAGTGGGGCCAACCAGTGGTTTGCATAGGAACGGGTATGGAGCTGCCTTGTACTGAATCAGACCACTGGTCCATCAGACTCACTCTTGTCTACTCAGACTGGCAGCGGCTCTCCAGGGTCTCAGGCGGAGGTCCTGCACCTCCTGCTTGGCCCCTTTTAACTGGAGATGCCGTGGATTGAACCTGGGACCTTCTGCATGCCAAGCAGAGGCTCTACCACTGAGCCAGGGTCCCAGGTCAAGGCCTTTCCCATCACCTCCTGCCTGGTCCTTTTAGCTGGCGATGCCAGGGATGGAACCTGAGACCTTCTGTATGCCAAGCAGAGGCTCTACCACTGAGCCAGGGTCTCAGGTCAAGGTCTTCCCCATCATATGCTGCCTGGTCCTTTTAGCTGGAGATACCGGGGATCGAACCTGGGACCTTCTGCATGCCAAGCAGATGCTTTTCCACTGAGCCATGGCCCCTCCCATGCCATACAAGAACACATGAAGCTGCCTAACACTGAATCA
>NW_015213445.1:0-1950 GCF_001447785.1 Gekko japonicus | reverse complement strand
ACAAGCACAATGCAGCAAAGCCTCTATATCAATGGTGTCAAACATATAGCCCACGAGCTGGATCTGGCCCCTGCAGGGCTCCAATCCAGCCTGCCAGCAACTGGCTTTCGGCTGCTTCCTGCTTCCTCTTCCTGTTTCCTGCATCACAGCTCTTTTTGCCCAGTCTCTCCTATTTCCTGCTTTGCAGAGGAGACACACATTTAGAGAGAGAGAGAGAGAGGGAGGGAGAGAGAGAGAGAGAGAGAGAGAGAGAGAGAGAGAGAGAGAGAGAGAGAGAGTCCTGTATTTAAGATCACAACATTTTATTCCAGGTATAAGCTTTTTTTCTAATCACCCGAAGTACCGCTTCAGTGGGAAGGTAACAGCGTTCCGTGTGCCTCGGCATCTAGTCATGCCAGCCACAGGACCACGGAAATGTCTTTGGACAGCGCTGGCTCTTCGGCTTGGAAACGGAGATGAGCATCACACCCTGGAGTCTGATTTTTTTTCCCCAAAAACAATTTATTAGGATATATTATTAGTTCAAACATACAACATATTATTTTTTGTTATACATCCTTTCTTCTCTCCCCCCCCCCTTTCCTGGCTTCCCACAGTGCTCCAACCTCCAGCCCATTTCTTAGTTCTTTTCTATTTTCCACTTATCTTCTAGTCATAGTCTACCGGTAACGCTTCTTTCTACTAGTATTTTCTCTTAATTAACTTTCATCTAATAACATTAACTTTTCAATAATTGTCAAAGCAAATTAAATTGTCTTTTACATCCCAATATTTTACTAAATACTCCTTAAAGTCTTTCCAATCTGCATAGAATTCTTCTGCCTCAAGGTAGTTATGTTACCTTGTCATTTTGTCCATTTCAACCATGAATATTAATTTCTTTATCCATTCCCCAATTTCAGGGATTCTGTCTTGTTACCCTGGAGTCTGATTTGACTGGCTTTCGAGCAAGGGGAAACCTTTACCTTTACCTTTAGGGTTGCCGGGTGCCTCGTGGCAACCAGTGGGGGAGGGGGGAGCAGGGAGGCCCGTCCAGCATACAGGGAGGCAGCAGGGAGGCCCATCCAGCACCCAGTACTGTCTACTGCCTACTTGACTCAGAAGTGATGTCATCACATCTGGAATGTTGGGTGTGACACTCTGGTATTTGGGCAAAAAGTACATGGTAAATTTGGCTTCTAGCTTAGAGTTTTTGCCCGAATACCAGAGCATTGCCCCAACGTCCCGAATGTGATGTCACTTCCAGGTCACATGGGCAGTGATGGAGACATGTCGCTGCACATCAGATGGATCTCCCTCTTTTGGGCAGAGGTAATTTCGGGCGGGATCGCAGGGGAACGCAGTTCCCCCGGGTGAGGTATGGGGGGTGGGGCACATGACGAAGCCCTGCCCCCCGCTTCCGGAGAGCAAATGCCAGCCAATTTTAAAGTAGGCTTTTGCCACACAAAATCATGGACTGTTTGCTACAAATAGACATTCAATTTATTGGCTTGCTCCTATTTAAGAAATGCAATGGAACTGATAATTCATAGAAGAAAACACCTTCCAACTCTATAAGAACTTTATAAGATTACTCTTGAGGAAGATAATGAAATGAGTGTAAAAACCGGTGTACTCATCGAGTAATGAGAGAGAAATGCTGGACTCTGTTGAGAATATGAATAAGTTGGACTCTGTTTTTAATGTAATATTGAGAAAATTAATAGTTGGACTTTGTTTCAATGTAAAATTTATTAAATGTGTCATTGTCATTGATCACAGTGATTTCCTGTTTTTTGGCATGTTACTGTACACTGTGACCCCTGTTTGTATCTTGTTGGATTGTCTATTGTTGCAATAGGAGGCATTAAAAGTAATGACACAATGCAGTGACAATTCTAAAATGCAAAGCGTTTATGTCAGGATTGTGCCCCGTTTTCTGTGTCTATATTTCCTACATTCTGAATCTGA
>NW_015213444.1:0-1869 GCF_001447785.1 Gekko japonicus | reverse complement strand
TAAGGCAGGATAGGAATAGATAGGATAGAGTAGATAGGATAGGAAATATAAAAGACAGTAGTAATTATATGCTATACTCCCTGATATAAAAACAATCATCTGTATAAGAACATAAATACCAAAATGGATAAGGGCAAAGATAAATCAGTCAACCTTAGGCATCCTTCTTTCTCATCAGCATCAAGTATAAAGCCAATATCGATGAAAGACCTACAAAATTTTATTCAAGATTCAGTAACGGCTGCGGTAAACACAGCAGTAAAAATAGCAGTTAATGAAGCAATGACTGATGCCTTAAACTCTGTGGTTGAAAGAGCTGTTATGAAGGTTATAGAACCAATTCAAACAAAACTAGATGACTGAGCAAACCAGTTGACAACGCAAACAGAGGAAATAAAGAAGCAATAAACAAAGTATAACCTCGGTTGTAGCACTGACTAGTAAAATGGAATCGGAGATACAGACAGTAGATACCCAAGTACAAAATTTAAAAGAAAAGCATGAAATTCTTGAAGAATCTCTGATACGATTAGAACTTGATAGAGCGGCCTATATACTTAGGTTTCAAAATATTCCAGAAAAAAAAGAGGAAGACATAAAAGATGAACTTAAACAGGTGCTAGCACAACTTATAGAAATGGAAGATCCTGAAGAACTAAACAAAAAAATAGATACAGTATATAGAGTGAACTCAGTTTATGCTAAGCGCCATAATCTACCAAGGGAAGTTCATGTTAAGTTCTGCCATAGAGAAATAAAAGACAAAATACTCAGAAAAACTAACGAAAGTACTTTCACTATTAACAATGTAGACGTAAGAATATTAAGGGAAATACCATGGAAAGTCAGGGAAAAGAGGCAAGAATATAAAATCTTGGCTAATCTGCTGAAAGATAATGGGATTCAGTATCGCTGGCTAATACCAGAAGGGTTATTTTTTGTGTACAGGGGAAAAAGAAATAAAATTAGCTCTACTTTTAAGCTCCAAGATTTTTTTAGAATGGAACGGAGAAGATTTAGAATGGAAAGGTAATGAAACGAGTGAATCTGAAACCCAACAAGAGAATGCCACCGAACATGAGAAAACACACACAAAAAAAGGAATAGACAGAAGCAAGAGTTTGGTACGTTTAAAATGATAACGCGGCAGAAAGAGAAAGAAGGGAAGACATCAACAGAAGAAGGGAAAGATGGATAGACAAAAATAAAAATAGTATCGATTAATGTAAATGGATTAAGTGCACAAAAAAAGAGAAAGAAATTGTATTTTCCACCAGATACAAAAACTTAAGGCAGACGTGATTTGCCTGCAAGAAACGCATATTAAAAAAGAAGACCAAAAATATCTAATAAGAAACAAGTTAGGGAAATCCTTTCTTGCAGCCGATGGAAGACAAAAGAAGAGAGGTGTTGCTACTTATGCCAAAGAATACTTAAACTCAGAGATGTTATATAAGTCAGAAGATGGCCGAATTCTGATAATTAAAATAAACAGAAAAGATAAGGTCTGTTTAATTGCAAACATCTACGCTCCTAATCAAAATCAAGATAAGCTTTATGAAACAGTGAGGAACGTAATTGCTGATCAAACATTTGACGAAATATGCGTGATTGGGGACTTCAATGCCGTATATGAAGATTCTATGGACAGAAAAAGAGAGGTTAAAAAGACTAAGCAGGGAAACATTCTCCCAAAATCCTTTTTTAGATTAGTTGATGAACTATCTTTAGTTGATTTCTGGAGAATTAAAAATATAAAAAAGAAAGACTTTACATTTTACTCGGCCGGGCATAGATCCTGGTCGAGGTTGGATATGGCCTGGACCTCAATAGAGATGATGAATGATATATGGGAAGCAGAAATATTGC
>NW_015213443.1:0-1873 GCF_001447785.1 Gekko japonicus | reverse complement strand
TCCTGCCCAAAAATAGCCCTGGAGGGTTACTTGATCCCATCCACAGCTGACATCAGAATTTTCCTGTTTGTGGTGCACTATGGCCTTCTCCACGCTGTGTGGACAGCACTGATGAGATGTCAGCAGGGGCCGGCGGATTTTATTTCTCTGCATTGTTGAGGTATGGAAACAACCATAACGTGCCGTACTGCCACACATAAGAAAGTCAGTGAAGCGAGGATTGTTGATGCTGTGTTGGTCTCTGGATGGACAGCAATCCTGTGGAATCTGATTCATATCTACTTTAGGTTCGTTCAGCTAAAGCGATGCCATGAGGACGGTCCCTATACGATGGCCACATCTCAGTTGTACTGTTTTCACTTTAAAACATGTTGTTCCCAGTACCTGAGGGAAACCGCAAATGGCCCACTTTACCACATGATAAAAAATATGTGGATGGAACTCCCATCTCTGATGGAGGAGGGGGACTGACAAAGAAAGCCTGAACACTATTCCATCTTAGGGCCAAATAGAATAAGAAGAGAAGGTTTTTATACCCTGCTTTTCTCTACCCGAAGGAGTCTCAAAGCAGCTTATAATCACATTCTCTTCCCCTCCCCACAATAGGCACCCTGTGCGGTAAGTGGGGCTCAGAGAGTTCTGAGAGAACTGTGACTGGCCCAAGGTCACCCAGCAGGCCTCATGTAGAGGAGTGAGGAATGAAACCTGGTTCTCCAGATTAGTCTGCTGCTCAACCATTCTACCACATTGGCTCTCAGTTATTATAGGTGCAAAGAGATCCTCATATGGATTGTCCAAAAATTTTGCTAAAAGGATGCTATATCTGAACTCCCTTTGGATGGGGTCCAGTCTCACTCTTCCACTAAGGGAGGATATTCCTTCAGTGGAGGCAACATCCTTCCATTGAAAGAGGATCCATCACTTAGTGGAAATGAGTTGCTGAATCCAGCCATTTGTACTGGTTATACCGGGGGGGGGGGCAGTGAAGGAGCTTTGCATTATCTCTTTTCATCATCTCAGTATAAAGGCACCAGAGGAATACCATTTGAACAGATTCTAAAGAAATATATCTTATTGGTCTTCACAACCTATTGGTTTATAGTTGAAAAGGATATTTTGGGTCATTTGCTATGTGCTGCCAGTGCACGGTGATGGTGGAAATGGATTTTTCCTGCCTCTCCCTTCCCCCAGCAGTCACCAGTGAGCCTCAAAAAGATGATGCTAAGGATCAGCAGACCCATTTGGATGTAACACTGCCCAACATGAGCATCTGGCCCTAAGGAGGCGGAAGGGGGCAAAATTGCCCTCCAGTTTGTTCTGCCAGTGGCACTTCCATTGGCACTAGTGGTTCCATTAATGGAAGAATCAGAGGGGGAATGCCACTTGCTTTCTGTTCCTGAGTGCCTTTGCTCACGTTGTGGTTTCTTTTCATATACACGTGTCCTCCTTGAGGTCCCCTGGTGAGACCTTTTACTATTTTTGAGGCTTACAGCTGGCAACCTTGATGTAGCAGAAGGTGGAGAAGATCCACCTCTGCCCTTTCTGCTGGCACCGCATTGGATCCATCCCATTAGCTTCAAAGAAGGTGGCTCAGTGAATGTGAGAACTGCCAGTTTTCTCCAAAGGATTGTGTTGTAGTGTGATTGAGAGAGTTCTGTACAAGTGTTAATTTTTTCCCCTTTAGAGTTCTGTGCCATTTTTGTTGGCACCCATCAGCTCCATCTTTGTCTCTTATTTTTATGACCTTCTGGCTTAAAACAATTAATAAGGCATTCTCCCCTTCCTTCGATAACACTTAATCTTTTTACAAGTGCTGAATTTAAAATGCACCCCATGTTGTTGTTTTTTCACAGTGCATCAGCAGAAACCTTGG
>NW_015213442.1:0-1890 GCF_001447785.1 Gekko japonicus | reverse complement strand
CATCATCCTAAAAATAGGTAAGGAGGGTAACTGCTAAACCTACTCCAGAAGACCATGCCAAGAAATTGGCCCCATGAAGTGTAGTGGGTTAGACGCATGAAGTAAACATGGAGACTGATGTGGTGATCAGCATACTTTACTGGTACACAACAAAGACAACAAACAACGGCCGAGTGGCCAACTATATACATCCCTGGGGACACACCCCTAGGTTCCATTGGCGGGTTTGAATCTCCGGCCATGGTCCTATTGGTTCCCCCAGTGGTGAGGCTAGGATCCTAGTCCCCATTGTTATTCCATCCTCAAGCTCCGAAGTGTGCACTGGCATCTGGTGGCGGCCATCGGACACAACATCCCTCTCCCCATAGTCCGTACCCACCCTAGTCACATAGTCTTTGAGGTACGCTGGAGACCGCCGCTCCCTCGTGGAGCGTCGGGGGCTCGATACTGCGGTCTCCGGGGTTCCAACCCCCAGACTGGGATTCGGGGGTCACGCAAGGGCCTCGGGTTCTGCTGCGTCCGTTGTGGGGGTCTCCACGCTGGTCGCCGGGGGGCTGGTGTCTATCTGTGGACTCTCGTCCGTGGGACCTCTCGGCACGGGAGCCTCTGGTGTTGCCACTTCCCGCTCAGCTCGTTGTCCCGGATCCTCCTCCGTCGGGTTCTCGGGTAGTAGTCGCTGCCGCAGCTGATCAATGTGCCTCCTTAGGACCTGCCCGCATTCTGTGGACACCTCGTACATGACGGTGCCCGTCAGATGAATGATGTGCCCCATGATCCACTCGGGTCCATGGCCAAAGTTCCTGGGGAAGACCGGGTCCCCCAAGAGGAATCCGCGTGGCGCCTCCCTCTGCTCGGTAGAGTCCCGCTGGCCCAGAGCCCGGTCTGGGTGTAGGCGGTCCAGCAGGATTGTCTTCTTTCAGCCCATCAGTAGCTCCGCCGGGCAGTACCTGCTTACTGGGTTCGGTGTGGTGTGCTGTGTCAGTAGGAACCGGGTGATGTGGTATTCCCAGTCCACTTCCGTAAGACGGTTCAGTGCTTCCTTCGCTGTCTGGACCAGCCGCTCAGCTTGGCCGTTGGTCGCGCGTGGAATGGCGCTGACCTGATGTGTTGTATCAGGTTGCTGCTGAAAAACTGCTGGAATTCCTCGGACATAAACGCCGTCCCGTTGTCTGTGACAATGGTGTTGGGCAGGCCGTGGGTGGCGAAGATCTTACGGAGGGCTCGAATGGTGGCCTTTGTGGCCGTGTGGGCAACCGGGCTTATCTCCAGCCACTTGGTGTAGGAATCCACCATTACTAAGAACAACAGTCCATGGAAAGGTCCGGCAAAGTCAGAGTGGAGCCAAGACCACAGGGTGCGGGTGGATTCCCATGATTGCGAAGCTGCTCCTGGTGGGCTGGGTCGCACGGCTTGGCAGGCCTGACACCACTTCACCCATCCTTCTATCTCTGCATCGATGCCCTTCCACCATACGTAGCTTCTTGCCAGGCCTTTCATCCTGACGATGCCCGGATGTGCTTCGTGCAGGGCCTGGAGGACTTTCTGGCGGAGGGCGCTGGGGATCACGACCCTGTCTCCCCACAGCAGGCAGCCTTTGTGGGTGGATAACTCCTCCTGGCGGGCCGTAAACTCGGGGACTTCTGGCCCTCTGGCTTCTCAGGCCATCCCCTCACCACCCAGCCCAGGACCCGGAAGATGACAGGGTCCCGGGCTAAGCGGCGGGCGATGTCTGCAGCCTGCAACGGGGCCTCTGGCAGACCCTCCAGCTGCAGGACTCTGTGCGCTGGGGACGGATCCTCAACCACCTCCAGCAGGGGCAGGCGACTCAGGGCGTCTGCGTGGCCCATAGCTTTCCCGGGATGGTGCTGTAGCCTGTAATCGTAGCCCATG
>NW_015213441.1:0-1880 GCF_001447785.1 Gekko japonicus | reverse complement strand
CAGAAACAACAACAGCAACAAGAACAGCAACAACAACAACAACAACACTAAGCACTCCAGCTCTCCCATCTTGGCTCAGAGACTTCTAGCTTTGGCATATAAACACCTATGTTTCCCTCTCCAGTAAACCTTGCGTCTCTTGACCACTTAGTCACCACATATGGTCCTCATTTACCATCTTACCCTCACTCCCAAGTTTTATTATGCTCCTATCAATATTGCCCTGAGTGTTTTAAGCATCACCACTCTGGACTTTGGATTTCCCCATGGGATTAGTTTAAAAGCTGCTCTACCACCTTTTTGATATTTACTGCCAGTAAATAGGTTCATGTGAAGCCCGTCTCTTTTGTACAGGTTTGGCTTTTCTCAGAAAATTCCTCAGAGCCTAACAAATCTAAACCCTTCCTCCTGGCACCATTTTCTCATCCACGCATTGAGACCCCTGATCTGTGTCTGTCTAGCTGGCCCTGCCTGTGGAACCAGCAGCAATTCTGAGAATGCTGCCTTTGAGGTCCTGGCCTTTCACTTTCTGCCAAGTAACCTAAATTTTTTCTCCAGGACTACATGACTACATTTCTGAATGTCATTGGTGCCAACAAGCACCATAACTGCCGACTCCTCCCCAGCACTATTTATTAACCCGTCTAGACAGTGTGTGATGTCCGCAACCTTTGCACTAGGCAGGGAAGCCATCATGCCATCAAAATGCCTGTCATAGACCACACTCTCTATATTCCTAATAACTGAAAAACCCACTACCAGAAGCCCAGGTCCTAACAGTACCTTTGGTATGAGAGGATATCAGTCCATCACCCAAGAAAAGGATCCCTCCTAGGGGGTCACATCCCTCCTCCTCAGACCGATGTCCTCCAACCTTCAGACTCTCACTCTCCACAACAGCAAAAGAGCTTAGGAGTGGGACTGTTCTGGTATGCCCCTGAGGGTCTCTCCCCTAACCCCTCTCTCTGCCTCAGCTTCTCCAGGCTGGCAACCCTAGCCTCAAGGGAATAAACGTGCTCCCTGAGAGCCAAGAGCTCCATGCAGTGGGCACACACTCATGATTTCCATACAGTGAGTACATAACAGCACTCCCTGCAAAACACTGGATAATTCCCACTTCCCTGCTGGATTTCTACCATCATAACTGGTTAGTCATTTATAGGTATCCTAGAGTGAAATAGGTTACTTACCTAAACTAGTGTGGATTTCCATAGCTGGAAGAAAACAACAGCACACCACCCTCCTCGCTGATGTGGAGCTTGTATGTCCCTTCTCCGGAAACTCAGACTAGAGGGGTTCTTCCTTGCTCCTCCTTGAGCTCCCAAACTCAACTCCCCTGTTTGAAGCCCCAGAAGCAAGCCCCAGAGGCATCCCACGTACCTTTTACAGTGTCAGCTTTCTAATGAGCTGTGCTTTACAGCTAAGAGCTGTGACCCAACCCCTAGGGGTCAGATAATAGCAGGCAGCTGATTCACCCCACTCAAGCAGAATCTCCTCTCAGCAGAACCATGTGCTTCTAGTTGATTTGATAAAAGCATGTTGCTTTCAGACAGATGTGAAGAGCAAGGTGTAAGAACCAGACCACCACATAAACTGACAGGCATCATATGAAGCTACTGTATTCCACTGTTTCCTCAAATGTCGATTCCAACTAGCAGCCACACACCAAGTCCTTTCCCAGCCCAAGTACATGATTCTGTTCCTAAAGTGACAGCCATTATTTCCCTGGCTGTGTGGACTTGACCAGGATTTGAGTCCAGGTCTCATAACTTAAAGCATCAACATCAAAGTATCAAGTATATAATTACAAGTTTTCCCAGTACCTATGCACGCTGGAGGTTCTGTCCAGACACCATTTTCACAACGTACTTCAGAAGTTC
>NW_015213440.1:0-1945 GCF_001447785.1 Gekko japonicus | reverse complement strand
GGATCTCTGCTTTTCCAGTTTTTGTGGATTCATTTGTGTTGCGCACGCATCTCTATTGTTTTCATACCAAACGTGTACATAAGATGAATGTACAATGGTTAAGGCTGGGTGATCGTTGTGCAACCGATGCCTGGGAATGCATACCTTTTCAAGGGAAAAAAGACTGCAGGGACACTGAGAAAAATGATTTGAAAATGATAAAATTATGGGCTTGACCAGCGCAGAGGAGAAATGTCATTGAAATGGGGGCTGGGCTGGGGGATGAAACAGGAAGGAGAAGGAATTTGAAGCCATCCTTCCTCTTTGGTGGCCAGACATGACCACAAGGACACCTTCATTATAAGAGTCAGGTATCCTTTTGACTGCTCTGAACTGGAAGTTCTCAGAATCTAAGCAGGGTCACCCCTGATTAGTATTTGGATGGGAGACCACCAAGGAAGTCCAGGGTCGCTATGCAGAGGCAGGCAATGGCAAACCACCTCACATGAACACATGAGTCTGCCTTATATTGAATCAGACCCTTGGCCCATCCAGAAGAAGAAGAAGAAGAGAAGAAGAGATTGGATTCATACCCCTGTCCTTCACTCAGAGTCTCAGAGCGGCTTACAAACTCCTTTCAATTCCCCTCCCCACAACAGACACCCTGTGAGGTAGGTAGGGCTGAGAGAGCTCTTTCCAGAACTGACCTTTCAAGGACAGCTCTTGTCAGAACTATGGCTTTGCCCGAGGTCATCCAGCAGCAGCAAGTGGAGGAGTGAGGAATCAAACCCGGTTCTCCCAGGTTCGAGTCCGCACACTTAACCACTACACCAAACTGGTCAGTATTGTCTACTCAGATTGTCGGCAGCTCTCCAAGGTCTCAGGCAGAGCTTTTTCTAATCACCTCCTGCCTGTTCCTTTTCACTGGAGGTGACGAGGCCTGAGCCTGGGACATTCTGTATGCCAAGCAGAGGCTTTACCACAGCCCCTCCCAAGCCTCTGTTCACCTCTTGCCTTGAAAACTACATGGGGTTGCCATAAGTCATCTGCAAGTTGATGGCATTTTTCACCACCTTAAACCTTTGACTACCATAAACTGATGACTAAATTTTAGTTGTTGCTTCTGGATGCGAATTTTTCCCAATGGCCTTTGGCTGGTTGTGGAAAGAAAGAACGCTGACCAGGTTGGACTGTTGTTTTCATCCAACATGGTAATCTTTTACAACCAAATGGCTGCCCCTATTGGAAGGGGTGCATTGACAACCATTAGCCCCTTGACTTAACATTTTAAGATGACAAGAACTTCCTAACAGTTGGGTTCCTCGGTGGAACAGGTTAACTCAGGAGGTGGTGGGCTTTCCTTTTCTGGAGGCTTTTAAGCAGAGGCTAGATGGCCATCTGACAGCAATGTGGATTCTGTGAATTTCGGCAGATCATGAGAGGGAGAACAGGAAGAGTTGCCTCAGTTCTCGTGGCCCTTTCTTACATGCCCAGGGAAATGCCGATCACCACTTTGGAGTCAGGAAGTGATTTTTCTCCAGGCCAGTTTGGCCAGGGATCCTGAAGATTTTTTGTCATCTTCCGGGTATGGGACAGGGTCACTGGGGGTGTGGAGGGGGAGGTATTTGTGGATTCCCTGCCTTGTGCAGGGGGTTGGACTAGATGACCCTGGAGGTCCCTTCCAACTCCATGATTCTAAGAATGAAGGAAGTGCTACCAAAATCCCTCTGAAGGAAGTCTCATTGATAGTCTGAGAGTGACACCGACAGCAAACTAAAATAAGATTTTGTTGCAAGAATGTATTCTATTCTACCTTTAAAAAATAATCTTACAAAAAGCACACTCGGAGTTATGACATCATACCTCGACACTGCTGGGAGAAAGTGGCCCTGCAAGAAAAATAGATCCACGGGATCTAACCCAATATCCCCCCTTTTCATCAAGAACATAAGAGACGCCAATGTTG
>NW_015213439.1:0-1885 GCF_001447785.1 Gekko japonicus | reverse complement strand
TTAAATGCCTGTCGGGTGAACTTGCCACAGAGTCACGTGGCTTAGAGAAGGCAAGGGACTAAAATCCTTTTAAATGCCTTTTAAGTTTGGCTATTTGTCGAACCCAAATATCCTAGTAAGGTTTTTTTCAGGAATTTTTTCTGCTCAGTTTATGCACACCCCTAGTTGGATCTTGATAATAACTTCCCCTGACAAAAAGGGGGAGCATTTTTAACCTATTCCCTCCCAAACACACTTCTGCAGATCTCCACTCCTCCCCCCCCCCGGTTCTGTTTCTGGGAGTCTCAGGAGTAGCATTTCAAGGAGAACAGTGAGATGCAGCCGGGGGGAGGGGGGGAGCTGAGAAAGTCCGTTCTTTTAACAGCACTGCCATCTGGTAGCAAGTATTATCATTGGGATCCATTACTGTGATCAAACAAATTAAAAGCCAGCCTGGCATGGCTGTTAAAAATCCCCCTTGTTCATCTGTTTATTTCCCTCACATGTGTGCATTTCTACTGTTCATTTTGCAGCATTTTAAAGAAAAGGAATGCAACCCCTAGTTCTTTAGTTCCCAGTGTACCATTCAAACTTTGAATAATTCCAGATAGTTTCCAGTCTGAATCACAAGGAGAGGGATTATTGGTGATTAGCCGCTACACCAGGGGTCCCCAACCTTTTTAAGCCTGTGGGCGCCTCTGGAATTCTGATACAGGGTGGTGGGTGCAGCCACAAAATGGCTGCCTCAGGAGGCGGAGCCAGCCACAAAATGGCTGCCGCAGGAGGCAGAACTAACACAAAATGGCAGGGGAGTGAGGTTATATATAAATCTAATAGTAACAATTTGTCCTTTCATGCAGAAGCACAGTTTAACAAGATGCCTTTTAATGTGGCACAATCTGAAGCCCCGCTGGGGAAACGCCCCGCCTAGCCCCTCCCACTTTCTATAACCACTCGACGGGGGCCAGGAAAGGGGTTGGCGGGCACCCCGTCGGGGATCCCTGCGCTACACCTTTAAATTATTAGCAATTTAACTCTTTAAATTTTACCTTTCAGCTTTTCAAACATATCCCCCTGTGCAACACAGCATGGTATCCTTTTAGTGTGAATAAGCCAATAGTTGAAATGTTGAACTTTTACCCTTTATTTAATTTAGCACCTTTTTCACAGTGCACTTTGGGAACCAAAAAAAAAAAAAAAGCCTTCCTGACATTTTCCATAAAAACACCTTTTTAAAAGTCCACGAAAAATCCATATGCTTTTTTATAGAGATGTCAAATGCAACACCCCACTTGTGACCTTGTCTGCAAAAAAAGGGGGTGGGTGGGAGAAATTCACTGGTAGAATCAGAAAAGTTTGTTCAAGTAGTGTCATTTCAGGTTTAAATAAGAGTGATTTACATATGAAATGTTTCAGTACTGCTGTAGGGACCCTTCCGTTCAGCCATTTAAAGTGATTTCCAGCACCTTCCCATTAGCCAGTTACTTGGGGACGCACAAAGAAACGGCTGCACTTCTTTAGCACACGTGCTCGCGTGGCCTTTCTGCACTATCTGACGTGGCCCATTACTATTCCACAAGCTTCCAGTAGAGACTTTCTAGCTATTTTTATGTTGTTGGGTTTCGTTCTGTTTTTTTTTTTCTAGTATTCCATCTTTAAACATTGACCAAGGATGCTGGTTTCCATCTAACACCTCTAGGGCAGGAGTTCACAAAATAATGCCTCTGCTTGGGCTCCTTTAAAACCAGTACTTGCTCATTTATCAATCTAGAACACGGGTGGCCAAACTGCAGCTCTTTCACACATATTGTGTGGCTCCTGGCAGGGTGTCTGGGGAAGCGAAGGGGAGGCATACTTTTTCTCCCACCCTCTCTAACTTCCTTCCTTCCCCCTCCCTCCCATCTGT
>NW_015213438.1:0-1889 GCF_001447785.1 Gekko japonicus | reverse complement strand
CCATTGACTTGATGCCACCATTTATTCATCCCCTAAAACATATATAGACTGAGATCTTTACTGCTATGTGTGTGTTTCTTTCCCTGAGATGCACAGCCCATAGAGTTAAATGAACAAGGAGTTAATTTTTATTTATGGTTTGAACACAACACTTAAGAAAGTAAGGGAGAAGTTATGACATTTCTTCCTCTGAACGTTTGAACGGATTCCCTATTCCAGGATTAAGGGAACTTTTTTTTTTACAAATCGACTTTTCTTTCCATTTAACTCTAAGCTGATCTTCTCCTCAGCTTCACTCAGTGCAACATATCCTTTCCCCCTCAACTCTTTAGCTGCCGGCTCCCACCTGCTCTCCTAACTGCTGTTTTCCATCTGTCTCTCTCCAACATTCTGTCAGCTCTTATTGGTCACTCTTAGGGAAAGGTGGAACCTAAGCTCTTCGTCACACCATGTTTTCATAAAGCAGAGGGGAAAGGAGAGCATCACAGATGTGGATGGATTTTCAGAAGAGGTTGGGGAAATGTTAGAAAAAATTCACCAAAGAGAGTTCCATCAACAGCTGACAGCCGCCAGAGCAAAATGGAACTTCCATGTTCAGGGTGCAGATGGTGAGGAGGGCTACCACCTTCATGCCCTGCTTGTGAACTTCTGAATCACATTTAGGTGGTCACTTTTGCAATATTCTTATCACTTTCTATGGAATCATTTAAACAAAACCATAGGCCCATTCACATTGGTACACTAACTGACTGGGCATGGCTAGTAAAGGCCAAATGATCAATTATTCTGTCTCTTTTACTCCTCTGCTTTCCCTTCTGTTCAGAATAAGGCCTATACAACAGAATGAATCTAGGGGCAGGGGGCATTTTCACTTAGTAAGAGGGGGAAACCAGGAGAGATTTTTTTTAAAGATAGCGAAAAGAAATCACTGTAGATTATTCAGTTAACACAGAGATGGTTTGAAATACTCACAACTTTCAAAGCAAGAGCCTAAATTAAAACAAAAAAGAAGCATTCGTTTATTTATATGTTCCAAATATTTATACGCACTCATCCCCCTCCCCCCGATCAACTCAGGATTCAAGACAGATAGCAACAATAGCATCAGGTACAATTAAACTGTATGCAGTCAAGCAATTAACAACATTAAACATTTATGGGAAAAAATCACATTAAAACCACCGATCTAAAAATACTTTGGACACAGCTGGAAACAATATTTCCTTTTGCATAGACTGCCCCTTCAAAGCTCTGTGGAATAATTCATTTTTGCCAAAAATCCAGGAGTGTAGAGCCCCACTGGTCTTTTCTGAAAGGCTGTTCCACAAGAATGGAGCAGACACTGGGACAAAATAGAACCTGGCCTACTGTAGAACACTTCCAAAAGGTAAGGGGGCACAAACCATAGACCTTGCTGGAAAAAAGTAAAGAAGCTCCATAGAAACATGAACCAGCGGTTGTTCAGGCTGTCCTTCCTTCATACTCAAAAAACAGGATCACGAAACTGCGGGGGAAATCAGGCGAAGCCGCGAGTCAAAATGCAGCCCTGCAGCTTCGGGTGTGAAATTGACCAATAGTATCGGGGCAAACGGCGGTGCAACATCGAGGCAGCTCTAGCGTGAAATCAGCCTTGGAGAAAAGATGCTGTAGCCCAGCATTCAAACCACAGGAAAACCTCAGTGAAGAAAGGCCCCAAGAAAGGCTAATGCCCCACTTTGAATAACATTACAGATTATTCAGCCAGTGTACAAGGGGATTCACTATACTTACATTGACTTCTTTTAGGAGTTTCTAAAACAGAAAAAAGAAAGGTAAGTAATTCCTTTGCCATTTTTGATGCTTTTAGCCATTTTTTAAAACTATGATAAGGAGGGTCAGCAACACACCAA
>NW_015213437.1:0-1788 GCF_001447785.1 Gekko japonicus | reverse complement strand
CCTGCAGATCCACACGATGGTACACAGCCTGGCTTGCAACCCGGCAGCGTGGCAGCTCTGTGTTTCTAAAGCTTCTGTCTGATGCCAGCTCCCGCTGCTGCAGCCTTGCATGACTTTTAACTGCTTGGGGCTCAGAGCTTTTTTCTCTCTCGTGAGCTTTACCTGTAGCCAGTCCAGCAGCGTCGCCAACTCCTTTCCCACCACCCGGCTGTAATTGACGGCGTGGGTGTAGAGCTGATGGGCGAAATCGAGCCAGTCGACTAACACCACGTTGGCATCCTTCTCCCGTTCCCGGAGAGCCTGCACCAGTCTGCCTTGCCACATTTCAAACATGCCACTCATCTGGAAAAAAGAAGCTGTTTAAAGTTCTGGAATAACCTGAATATCATATTAAAGGTGATGAAGGTATTCTGTATGCCACTAGTAATTAAATAATTAGTAAGAATATAATTTAGATTTAGATAAACAATTAAGACAACATTAAGGATTTTACAGCGATTCAGTTTTAGCATAGAAGTCTGTTTAGTTGTTAAAGATGTGATTTCTTTTATTGTTAATAGATTATCGCTAACTTTAGGAAAGTTCTTATTCTTTAATGTCTGCTTCTATATTTGAAATATGTAATATATTAGGTAATATATCTGATTTTACTTGTTGTATGTAACAACTTATACTATTTGACAAACCTGATGAATTTATATATTTCCCCCCAACCCCTTTTTCCTTCTATGTCCCACCTTTTTTCTGAGAAAATAATAATAAAAATTAAAAATGACCTGGAAAAAAAGCTGGTTTTACTTCCTTCCTTACTGGCAGAAGGCCGCTGTATGCATAACCCGGCCAGCCAGAAACTTGAAGGTCGTGTTTAAGCATTTCTCACCAGACCTGCACAGTCCGGTCTATGTTCTTCCTGTCTATGCTTGTAGCTGCCGCCACTTCCTGTGGCAGTGAATTTCATGTGTTAATTACTTCTTCACCCAAAAAGTAGTTAATGCATGGAATTCACTGCTGCAAGAAGTGGTGGTGGCTACAAGCACAGACAACTTCAAGAGGGGACTGGATAAACATATGGAGCAGAGGTCCATCAGTGGCTATTAGCCACAAGGTCTTGATAGAACACTCTTGTCTAGGGGCAGTGATGCTCTGTCTTCTTGGTGCTTGGGGGGCCACAGTGGGAGGACTTCTGGAGTTCTGGCCCCTCTGGTGGGCCTCCTAGTTGCACCGGGATTTTGGCCACTGTATGATACAGAGTGTTTGACTGGATGAGCCACTGGCCTGATCCAGCTTGGCTTCTCTTATGTCCACCATAAGAAATCCCATTCCACATGCTCCAGACATCCCTATTTTCTACTGGATCCCACATGAATTACAGGCCCTAGTTTTCCAGAGAGGTGGCCTTGTTTGTTGTCCAGCGGCATCTTGAAAGACTGACAATGTCGGCTGTCACAGAATCCATAGCACTGGACAGGGCCATACCCTTTACTTCCCAACCCCTCCTCCGCTGCCAAGTAGGTGTCAGCTAGACGGCTGTATTATTTTTGTGCATTCACGCTGCCACTGAACTATAGGTCTTGTTTTTAATACTTTTTATTGAATTTCCTCAGTAAGGCCTTCTTTTGCTTTATAGTATGTGTTACTCAGGGAGTGACTGAGACCAAACCCAGGTTAAAACTTGATTACTGCACCACGGCAGGGTAACTGACACGTCTCTTATTTTTGCCCACAAAATGTTTGGAGGCTACAGCCTGGCAACCCAAGCTGCACCCCTACAGGTGGAAGAGTCCACTT
>NW_015213436.1:0-2071 GCF_001447785.1 Gekko japonicus | reverse complement strand
AGGTTTCAGCATGTAACTCAGAATGATTCAATGACTCTGAATATTTAACTTCTATACCTCCTTGCCCTGGTTTTATATTATGTGTGTGTAAAGTGCCGTCAAGTCGTATCTGACTTATGGCAACCCTGTATGGTTTTCAAGGCAAGGTGGTGGTGGTGCTGGAGAATAAAGGTCTACTATGTGACTTCCAAAGGGAGCGCCACATATCTTATATTCAGAAAGACCAATCCGTAATGGGTGGGTAACAGCAGGGGTCATTTTGTAGAGAAAGAGGTGCAGCTCATTAGCATAACTTATTTGCATATGCCACACCCCCTGACATCACTGGAAGTGTGTCAGAAGGCAACACCCACCGCTCAGGTTCCATTGGACTGTTTTGAATTGCTAGCTATTGTGGGGGTGGGGAACATACAGATCTGTCCTTGCAGAGGAGGGAGAGCTTGTACCTGAATAAAACTTGGTCTTAAAGGTGCCACTGGACTGTTTTGGACCGGGGGGACCGGGGGGGCTCTGCAATTTACCTGGCTGCTTCTTGCTCTGACTGAGGGCTGCTGGGAGCAGGGAGTGGGGCTTGTTGCATGTACCCGCCCCCTGTGCTCCGCTCCTGTGCACTCCTGCAGGAAATGACCCCTGGGTAACAGTAATTTAAAAGTCAGTTGCTGCTTTCCAACTAGGAGTTTCGATGTTATAAACCGTAGGGAGAGATGGGACTGTGCCAGAGAATTGATTAAATCAACACACACACACACACAAAATAGATCAGCAATGAAGTTAACACATACCACACAAAATCAAGCATCAGTCTGAATAATATTATAAAAATGGAGTGATACAATTGCGTCTACTTGGAAGGATCAGAAAGGATAGCCCTGCATATCATTATCATTTCAATGACATGGAGGAGCGTGTTGCAACTCTGATTCCTTGAAAGACCTACCAAATAAACTACCATCTGCTAAACCAATGGTTGGAGATCCAGCCAGCTTTTCCATTTGCTCTCACCCAGTTTCCCTCCCAGGGCTGGTTCCAGTTTTCAGTGGACCCTGGACAAACAGTGCCCAGGAGCCCCTTTGCCTCCTCTGCTTGTCATCATTCACACCTCTCCATCTGCACTGTCCTCGATAGCTCAGGCTAGCCCAATCTCATCAGATCTCAGAAGCTAAGCAGGCTAGTATTTCGATGGGCGACCTCCAAGGAATACCAGCATCGTAACGCAGAGGCAGGCAATGGCAAACCACCTCTGAAATGTCTCTTGCCTAAAAAACAAGTCTAGCTCGCCACCTAGTGGTGCATAATGCTAAAGAACTAGAACTTATGGCTGCCAGACAATCTTAGGATCACTTGGCTATACTACACACATTGCCATCCGATAATTATTATTTACCTCCCCGTCCACCTCCTGCATTCTTCTGTCTTACTGCCGAGCCATCTGTCCTTCCCTCATTCATTTGTTCATTTTCCAGTCTTCCCTGTGCTCGCCTACAGTTCCCTGACTATGTTGGGCAACATATGCAGATGGGAGTGTGGTGAGTGGTAGGGCTCACAACAAGCAGAAGGGCTGCAGGGTGGCAAGCAGTGGGCCCCACCAGAAGACCCAGGCCTTGGCCACTCCCCCACCTCAGGGTACCTCTGACACCGGCCCTGTCCCCAGTGTGGTGTAGTGGTTAAGAGTAGAGGAGTGTAATATGGAGAACTGGGTTTAATTCCCCACTCCTTCACATGAAGCCAGCTGGGTGACCTTGGGTCAGTCACATTTCACTCTGAGCTCTCTCAGCCGTACCTGCGTCACAGGGTGTCTATTGTGGGAAGAGGAAGGAGATTGTAAGCCGCTCTGAGACTC
Source organism: Gekko japonicus (assembly GCF_001447785.1). NCBI lineage: Eukaryota > Metazoa > Chordata > Lepidosauria > Squamata > Gekkonidae > Gekko > Gekko japonicus. Next base: position 231 of record NW_015213436.1, on the reverse strand, counting down.
CTTTAGGTAGTGAAGAGTGGGGTATAAAACCAGCCTCTCCTCCTCTACAGCCAATATTCCACATGGCTTTTGTCCATGCAGGTCTCATGATCCTTTTCAGTGTTTGAAAGGGAACCCAGTTATTTCTTTTTTGCTAGCAGAAAAGCAGGTTGGACCCAACCTAATGGGTTTAGAAATGATAACCAACAATGGCTTAATTAAGTGCTTTATATAATTTATATATTGAATATT
>NW_015213435.1:0-2035 GCF_001447785.1 Gekko japonicus | reverse complement strand
ATGTTTGACACCCCTGCTCTGGTGGGTTATAGAAGATGCAGTCAGGAACATTTGTAGAGATGGGGTACCGCTGGCAAAGACAAGGAGGCGGCAGCTTCCTCTTGGGTTTCATTTGATGTTTCTCCGTGAATCCAAGTGTGTTTTAAAGGCTGACTGGGCGCATGTCAACAAGCAGCCAATGTGTCTTTGCTATATGTATTAGGCATGCCTAAACCCCCCTCAAACCCCTATTGTCAAAAAAACCCCATTGCCATGGTAACGGTAATCTGCTCTTGTGCGCATGTCCACCCTCACCCTCACCTCTTCTCCTCCACTGCATTCCTTTCTATGTACGCTAGTCTTGCTTTGATGGAACGTTATCAACCCAAGGCCACAGGTGGTGTGCGGCAGGAGGCTTTTGCTTAGTCTGTAATAAATATGTAGTGTGGGAATACTCTAATTGTTTAACTGTATAGAACCGTTGCTTCTCAGGGTTTGGGCGCGCGGTGCACCTTCTAAGCGGGCGCGGGAACCATATCTATTGGCTAGTGTAATTATGAACTTGCTTTAACCTATCTGTCAAACGCTCACCTCGTTATTCTGAACGGAGAATCTGTTCTAAGTGCTTCATGGCTTCAGTAAAGTAAAACCTTCCTGCAAGTGTGTACTTCATTGCCTGCTGTGGGGTCTGACAGCGCATTGAGTAAGGACTTCTAGCAAGTCTAGTACAAACGTTCGGATTGCTATTTGCATCTCTGCTGCTCAGACTGATCAGTAGGCAGCCTTACGGGCTCCCATGCATGGAACTCTCACACAGTCCTGGTGCCCTCCCTTCTTCTTTTACATTTTTTTAAAAAAATTAGATCTAGTACATTCGCAAAAGTAAATTAACAAACTTCACATTCTATATCAGATATCTCCTACAAACAAGGTTTTTTAAAAAATGGATATTACTTTTGGTCCAACTTGAGAGCCACTTCACATCTTCGTGGCTACAAATAAAACTAGGAAATGGAAACCGTACCACTTCAAAATCTGATGTGTAAGAGTCATTTTCTTCTTCACGTGTTAACATAGAAATTTTTATCATGCACAGATAAGTCGCATACTATAATAAACCAATCATGGGTTGAGGGAAGCACCTCTGTCTTCCAAGTCCTAGTTAATACTGCTTCCGCTGCTTTAACATAAAATTGCAATTAATTCGTGTTTTTGCTTAGATATAGTATTATTGCTCCAAAGGGTTTGCTCCGTTCTGGTGGAACGAGCTCGCGGAGGAGATCAGGGCCCTGCGGGACCTTATGCAGTCCCACAGGGCCTGCAAGTCGGAGCTCTTCCGCCAGGCGTTTAATTAGGAGCCGCCCTGGGGGAGAATGCCCTGCCTCTTGAAATCTTAAAGCAGCCTGAGCCACCCATACAACGTTAGATCAGGATCGGCCCTTAGGATGTCATGGAAGTTGAGCACCATCTCAGACGTAATGTTAAATTGATATCTGTTATTGGACATTGGATTATTATTGCTATGGTTTTAAGATTGTTATTTTATGCGTTGTGGTTTTTATGTTGTTGTAAGTTGTGGAGCTGCGGTGGGTCAAGTGGTTAAGACGCTGAACTGCAGGCTGTGGAAGGTCGGTAGTTCAGCAGTCCAAGACCCGAGTGTGCCGTATGATGGAGTGAGCTCCCATCTCTAGTTCCAGCTCCTGCCAACCTAGCAATTCGAAAGCAAGAAATTGCAAGTAGATAAATAGGTACCACTTCGGTGGGAAGGTAACAGCGTTCCGTGCGCCTTGGTGTTTAGTCATGCCGGCCTCATGACCACGTGTGAGGGTTCGTCTCCTCCCGGGATGGTCCGCTGCTGGTCGCCGTGACGGTGCGACTGAGGATTCCTCCAGGACGCTAGGAATGTCAAGGGTCCGGAATGGGGTTCCCTTCAGGGAGAGCTTGCCTCAGATGCAGGAACATCAGGGGTTACGCCACCCCCCTCTTCCCGTCCTGGGTCTGGCTGTTGGCCTTTCGCCTGCTTCGCCTCTCTCTCTCTTCAGCAGTCTGACCATTC
>NW_015213434.1:0-1903 GCF_001447785.1 Gekko japonicus | reverse complement strand
CCTTGCTCTATCCTTACCCACATACTTTCCACAGGGCAGCTCTTGAAAACCTGAAACCTGAATTCAGTGTAATCATTCTTGACATATAGTGCCACCCCGCCTCCTTTTTTGTTTATTCTGTTCCGTTTGAACAAGGTATATCCTTCAATCACTGTGCTCCATATATGAGACTCATCCCACTCAAGCACTTTCTGGTTTAACTTGCATCAAAAGCCATTTCAGGTCTTCACTATTTTCTGCTTATCTCAAATTGTTAATGTTCCTTCCACCAGTTATCACTCCACCTTCATCTAAATATAATCCAGGTTTCCTTTTGATATTTTCTGCATATAGATTGAACAGATAAAAGGATAAAATACACCCTTCTCTGACACTTTTGCCAATTGGAAAACATTTTGTATCTCCATAATCTGTCCTAACAGTAGCCTGTTGTTCAGAGTAGAAGTTGTGCATCAAAACAATCAGATGTTGGGACACACACCTTTTAAAATCACCCATAACTTTTCATGATCCACACAGTCAAAAGCTTTGCTGTAATTTATGAAACAGGAACTGATTTTCTTCTAAAACACTCTGGTATACTCCAGTAACCTTCATAAATTTGCAATATGATCTCTCGTGCCTCTTCTTTTTTTGAATTCAGCTTGAACGTCTCACATTTTTGTTCCATATATGGTAACAGTCTTCATTGTAAAATTTTGAGCATCACTTTGCTTGCATGGGAAATTAATGCAATCGACCAATAGTTGCTGCAATCTTTGAAATCTCCTTTTTTCAGAATTGGAATGAAGATCACACATTTCCAGTCTGTGGACCATTATTTTATTTTCCATATTTGATGGCATACTCTTGTTAAGATTTTGATGGATTCCTTTTCTGTGGCTTAAAATAGCTCTATTAATATCCCATCTGCTGTTGGTGATTTGTTTCTCCCAATTGCTTTGGGTGCAGCTTTGACTCAACTTTCTAAAATTGCAGAATCTTCTTCAGAAGATTATTCTTTAAAGGAATCTGTAATCTTTTATCTCATCTGTATAGTTTTCAATGCATCGTTCCAATCTTTCCTTTATTTTTTCCTGTTCAGTTAATGTATTTCCATGCTGATCTTCCAGAATTTCTAGCTGAGTTTTAAATTTCCCTGACTTCTTGAATCTTGTGGAACAGATCTCGTTCTTCCTTTTTTGTTGTTTTCTATTTTTTTTACATTGGTTATTATAATAGTTCTGTTTGTTCAAGTAACTGAAATGCTGCATTTAGACTTCTGATTCTAATTCTGTCACCTTCTACTTTTTCTTCTTGTCTATCTTTAGCAATTTAAGAGTTTCCTCAGTCATCCATCAATACTTTTAAATTCTTTTGGCTATGAGAATAGTCTTTGCCAATTTCTCCATGATGATATATCTGGTTTCAACCCATAGTTCTTACAGTTCACGTTCACTTGGTAATGCAAATCTATTGTTTACATAGTCTTTGAGCTCGTCAGAAATGTTGTTGAGATTATATTTTGGGATTCTGAATATTTTGGTGTTTTTCTTCAGCTTTATTCTAATTTTTGACATTAACAATTTGTGGTCTGTACCATATCAGCTCGTGGTCTTGTTTTAGCAGACAGAATTGAGCTTCCCCATATTCTGCTTCTGAATATGCAATCTATTTCTGTATTGGCCATCTAGTGATGTCCATATATACAGTGATGTCCATATATACATGCCTGACATGTATTCACAGTGAACAAGTTGTTGTCAAAGAATTCTGTGAGTCACTCTCCTACTTCATTTTGTAGTCCTAGCCCAAATTTTCTGACAATGTTTGATTCTACTTTGTTTCCTACCTTTGTGTTCCAGTCACCTATGATTATCAACACCTTTGTTTAAGTGTGTGATCAATTTCTTTCTGGACACTT
>NW_015213433.1:0-1995 GCF_001447785.1 Gekko japonicus | reverse complement strand
CTTCTTCTTCTTCTTCTCTGAATACCAGTATGGCAAACATAACTCTTGGCCACATAAATCTCCAGTGCCACGTATATTTTATAGGAAGAGGGGATTAATTTGCACTGAGTGCCAGTATGGTTAAAGATATGGAGCAGAGGTCCATCAGTGGCTATTAGCCACAAGGTATTGATGGAACACTATGTCTGCAGCAGTTATGCACTGTATTCTTGATGCTTTGGAGGGGGTCACAGTGGGAGGGCTTCTGGAGTTCTGGCCCCACAGGTGGACCTCCTGATGGCCCCTGGGTTTTGGCCACTGTGTGACAGAGTGTTGGACTGTATGGGCCATTGGCCTTATCCAACGTGGCTTCTCTTATGTTGTTATGGCAAGTCTAAGCCTTGGCCACATAAATCTCTAATGCCATAGATATTTTGCTGGAGGTAACACTGCAAGCATAACAGTGGCTGAGCTTCTTTGGTGGTGGTAAAAAAAGCCGTCAAGTCACAGCGGCCTTATGGTGACCCCGTAGGGTTTTTAAGGCCAGAGATGAACAGAGGTGGTTGGCCATTGCCTGCCCCTGTGGAGTGACTCTGGACTTCTTTGGTGGTCTCCCATCCAAGGTCTAACCAGGGCTGACCCTGCCCAGCTTCTGAGATCTGATGAGACGGGGCTAGCCTGGGCCATTCTGGTCTGGACACCATGGGGACTTGGGCAGGAAAAATACTTACCTGGAAAGTGCAAGGGATGAAAAGAGGTGGTTTGCCATTGACAAACCTGGGCTTCCATCCAAAAAGAAGAAGGAAGCAGCAGCAGCTGTAACTGGATTTATACCCCGCCCTTCACTACCCAAAGGAGTCTCAGAGCAGCTTACAGACTCCTTTCCCTTCCCCTCCCCACAACAGACACCCTGTGCGGTGGGTGGGGCTGAGAGAGCTCTCTCGAGGACTGCTCCTGAGAGGACAGCTCTGAGAGAATATGTGACTGACCCAAGGTCACTCCAGCAGCTGCATGTGGAGGAATGGGGAATCAAACCCAGTTCTCCCAGATTTGAGTCCGCGCACTTCACCACTACACCAAACTGTCTCTCTTGTTTAGCTTCTGTGATCTGCGGACCTCAGGCTGGCCTGGGCCAGGGCACCAAGTTTCTTTAGCCAGAAAATATGTCTAGCCCAATCCCAAACAACTTCTTAATCCTTCCTGCTCTTATCCTACCATTTTCCAGCCAGCATCAAGGAGGAGCTTGATCCCTCTGCGATCCAGATGGGACAAACAGGTAGTCGGCGTTTCTTGTCGAAAGCCAATGGGCTGTGAGTTCCATCTTGTTTCTTCTAAGTAACTAGCAAGTTTCTTGGGAGACACAGGGACCAAAGAGAGACACGCCTTCCCCCGTACAGGAGGTGACATTGTACAGAAACAAGGCACAAAAAGGATACTTTATAAGATCTGTATAGTCTGCTCTTATCTATCTGAGCCTTCCGGGTAGGGTGGGATATAAATCCAAAGATAAATAAATAAGATAAATAAATCTACGTGTACAAGGGCCATCAAGTTACAACCAACTTACGGCAACCCCAACAACGGGCTTCCAAGGCAAGGGAGAGGCAGAGGTGGTTTGCCATTGCCTTCCTCTGCAGAGTCTTCCTTGGTGGACTCCCATCCATGACTTACGGTGACCTCAGCAAGGGGCTTCCAAGGCAAGGGAGAAGCAGAGGTGGTTTGCCATAGCCTTTGTCTGCAGAGCCTTCCTTGGTGGTCTCCCATCCATGACTTACGGTGACCTCAGCAAGGGGCTTCCAAGGCAAGGGAGAAGCAGAGGTGGTTTGCCATAGCCTTTGTCTGCAGAGCCTTCCTTGGTGGTCTCCCTTCCAAGCACCGGCCCTGCTTAGCTGCTGAGATGTGATGAGACCAGACTATACCATGCCACCTTCCCTCCAATCAGTGCTTGTGTGTCTAAAGTACCATCAAGTTGTAATGGTCTTATGGGGGCCTCAGCAAGGGGCTTTCAAGGCAAGT
>NW_015213432.1:0-1974 GCF_001447785.1 Gekko japonicus | reverse complement strand
GCCTTCTGCTGAATCAGACCTTTGGCCCACTGAAGTTGGTATTGTCTACTCTGTCTAGCAGCGACTCTCCAGTGTAACAGGATGAGGTCTTTCCCATCCCCTCCTACCTGAGCCTTTTAAGTGAACATACTGGGGATTGAACTGGGAACCTTCTCCACGCCAAGCAGATGCTCTGCCAGTGAGCCACAGCCCCTCCCCAAGTAGCGGAAGAGGCCTCAAAATGGTGTGTTGCTATTCAGTATTTTCATTCATGCCTCCTCACAATGGCAGCAATTTGCACCTTTGGCACCTATGAAAGATCCTTACCCAGAAAGGCCACATTCTCGTAGTTCTCCAGCATGACTTCCCTGTACAGAGCTCTTTGTCCCGGATCCAGCAGTGCCCACTACTCCACAGTGAAATACACGGCCACCTCCTCAAAGGAAAAGGGGCCCTGGAAGAAAAAGCAGATTCCCTCGTCAGGGATCACGCCAGGCAGAGATGGCACACAGGAAGGGAGTAGTCAGGGAAGGTACAGGATGTATGGGCACGGAATGGGTAAAGGGAAAGGTGTTAAGAAGATCTCTTGCCAGGACATCTTGAAGAAACTGCAGGAGCAGAAGCCCCCCCCAAGAAAGGAGGAGGGACCCAGGCTGTCTCCCACCCACCCCACTCATCTCTCCTACCTTGACTGGAGGGGCAGCTGCCGTTTCCACACCTCTGAGAAGACGATGGCTCAGCAGCATCTCTTCACTGCCTGTTCCTGAGACCAAAGAGAAAGGAAAAATCCTCGCTTGTTACTTGCTTCACACACTCCTGTCCCAGGGTTATGAAACCTTGCCCTGTGTGCACTCAACACATTTACAAACACATTTTAAACTAAATTCCAGGAGAGGCAAAAGAGTACCTATGAGCCTCAGGGGTTATAAACACTACAGCAATATGACTGGTATGTTTTGTTTTTAATATGTAGGCTTAGAGAGAACATTGTAAGATGTGACTTGAGCACATCTGGAGACTCGAGGGTCATGCAAACAATTTTCCAGAGCGTCTCCTGGCTTGCTAGCTTCATAACCAGGTTTTCAGCCAGATGCAACATCGACATGCCCTCTGTGAGTTTGTCTAATCGCCTTTTACAGGTGTCACAATTACTGGACAATGAGTGCCGCAAATAAACTCCATGTTGTGTGGAAAAGTATTTAATTATTTTCCCAGAATTTTCTACCCATCAAATTCACTGGGTGCCCCAATTGCATCCAGGCACGACAGGCCCTTACCACAGGAGAGGGCATTCTGGGCACGCTCCACAGCCTGCGCCCCCTGCCCTTGCTCCGAGGAAGCTCCTTCCGCCTCAGGGAATGTTGCTTCTTTCTCCATGGATGGTGCCCACATCTGAAACAGCAGCGAGGGAGAGGGGTAAGAGATGGAATGGAAGAGAGGCCAAGGAATGGATCCTGCCCCACTCCCAGACTCTGCACCCTTCCATCAGCAGACCTGGCAAATTATCTGGAGGAATCAGGAATTCTCTCTTAGGAGAAACTGCTGAAGGAAGCCATTAAACCTCCCACTTGGATGTCCCAGGGACACTTCAGGATAAGGCCCGATATCCTTGCTTGAATTGGACATATTGGAGGATTACCTGCTCTGCCCGCCTCTTCTCCTCTGCCTGGCTCAGGAGGAAGCCTTCAGCCAGGGCCACCGCCTGGGAACTGGTCTCCGGCCGGCATCCTCTGACCCAGCCCTGCATTTCCTGGGGCAGGAGAGTCAGGAACTGCTCCAGGATCACCAGGTCCAGGATCTGCTTCTTGGTGTGCCTCTCCGGCTTCAGCCAGTGGCTGCAGAGTCCGTGGAGCTGGCTGCAAACCTCTCGGGGCCCAGCAGCCTCCTGGTAGTGGAACTGCCGGAAGCGTCGGCAATGTACATCTGAGACTGAAGTGAGCTGATCACGGATCTCTGACCCCGGCCTTTCCCAGAATTCAGCACCACGCCCAGCTT
>NW_015213431.1:0-1847 GCF_001447785.1 Gekko japonicus | reverse complement strand
TTCTACGAAATGACCCCTGGGCATACCTATACTTTAAAAAAAAATGCCTAATATACCCTCGTTCAAGGTATCTATTGGCCTGGGTATAAAGAACCGGTACCTGGTCGCAGCAATTACCATTTTGTACTGAGGAGCCTGCATTAAAGCTGGAGAACTTAGTACACACTCCATATAAAATGTGAAGGCATACATGAGGACAGCATGGCTTCATGACAAGTAGAAAATAGAAATGGCATATTACACTAGCATGCTACATTGTAATCCTAGTATCTTTCCTCTGATGTGAAATCTTTTAAATTAGATTTTATGAAATTAATTTAAAATTTATCGAATATTTCATTCAATGAATGACAAAGAGCCAGATTCCAAATATACAGTGCAGACCTTGAAATGGAGTCTTACTTAGTCATAGGTGCACCGAAATTAACACAGATGTCACATGTGTGACCCATCTCTAGAATAACAGAAATGCACTGAAGACCCTGAGATGCCTCTCAGAGCTTTTGCAGATCCCAGCAACAGCCATTTAAGTGGCAATCAAGAGATTTTGATCAAGTATTTCTTCAGCCGCAACAAAATGACAAGGAAGCCGTTTGGTCACTTAATCTGGGAAACACTCTTAAAAGTTATGATTCTGCAGGGGTTTTTTTTAAAAAAAAAATGGTACCAAACTGCCACTTCTAAAAAAGACATCCCAATTAAATTATACCTGTATTGGCAGTTATTAGGGTTTTTAAAATTTTGAGTGATTTCCTATGGAGTCCATAGTACCACCTTATAAAAGAACTCGTTTAAGTTCATAAAGGCAGAGAAGTCATGTTCTTCAGTAAAGCCTGGCTTTCTCTTTTTGGGCACACAAAGAACAGTAATATTTGCTTGTTTAGATATTCATGTCTTGCTTTGGGGTGCCCAAAGCAGGCTACAACATTCTTCTCCCTCCATTTTATCCTCACTTCAACAACCCTATTAAATGGGTTACGCTGGGAGGGATTGAGTGGCGTCAGGTTACTCAGCAAGCTTCCAACACAAAAGGGGAATTGGATCTCCCAGATATGGGTCTCCCAGATCCTAGTCTGTTACTCTAACCACTGCACAGCTTAATAAAGTCTTCAATTTATACCTTTGCTAAATGCTTCTGTGCACAGGGTACTGCTCACCAGTGGGTCCTGAGCATAGCAATATCTGCTAACAGTGCTCTTAAGGTGGCAGCACAGAATATACTGAGCTACAAACGTACAGCAAGGAGCCACATTTCATTCAAATAATATGACAGGAAGAGGAGGGGCAGATTTTTTACTTCACACATGGGAAAGAGAGGGATTCTGCACCGCAAGCAAAGCGATGGAGGACCAATAAGCCAGCTTGGAGAGTGGCCAAGCTAGAGAAAGTGAAGGCAAGAGAAAGCTTTTGCATGGAGGTGTCTCGGAATCTGTTTGTGCTAAAAAGGAATCTTCTCCACCACTGACTGACTTCATCTCAATGCTCTGATGTTCCTCTGTATAGGGGCTCATGGTGCAGCTGGTGGGGACCCATGACCCACCTGTAGGTCCCAACCATGACTACCACTATGCTAGGGTTGCCAGACTCCCGGTCCAAGTGGGGGTTCCCCAGTTTTTGGGGCGCCTTCCTGCTGCCAACCAGCTGGCTGGGGAGGGAAGCCCTGCCCCCAAGAGTGACCACCCAGCCACCCCTACTGCAAGATTTAAAGGGCCCTCCAGCTAACCAGTGGGAACACATGGCCTGCCGATCAGCTGGAGGGACCTTTAAATGTGGCAGGCCTCCCCCCACTTCTTCCCAACAGCATTTAACGGAATCATTTAAATGCTTTCGGCAAGAACTGTGGGCTG
>NW_015213430.1:0-2231 GCF_001447785.1 Gekko japonicus | reverse complement strand
ATTTTAGCTTCGAGGGAGAGTTCAGGCTCAATTAGGTCTGGAACCCACTTATGTGTCTTTCTCGTGGTCCACGGTACCCATGAGACTCCCACTCAACACCACATTTTCAAATGAGTCAACTTTCTTCCTGTCCACTTTCTTCATTGCCCGACTTTCACACCCAAACATAGTAATGGGAAATAATACAGCTTGAATTTTGGTGTCGTGGTTAAGTGTGCTGACTCTAAACCGGGTTTGATTCCCCACTCCTCCACTTGCACCTGCTGGATGACCTTGGGCAAGCCATAGTTCTGTCAGAGTGGTTCTTGAAAAAGAGCAGTTTCTGTCAGAGCTCTCTCAGCCCCACCTACCTCACAGGGTGTCTGTTGTGGGGAGGGGAAGGGAAAGGAGTTTGTAAACTGCTCTGGGACTTCCTTGGGTAGTGAAGGGTGGGGTATAAATCCAATCTCCTCCTCCTCCTCCTCCTCCTCTTCTTCTTCTTTGCCAGCAACATATCCTTATGCTTAAGCGACTTGGTGGTGCATAATTATTACTAGGACTGGTGACATTTTCTTATAGCATCCCTTTATTCGGTCTTCAGAAGGGGGGACTTATGTAGTTCCACAGGGCCTGTAAGATGGAACTCTTCCACCAGGCTTTCAATTAGGAGCCGCCCACTAATACCACCAACGGCCACTATTACTATCTGCGGCATAGGCTGGGCTACAGTGCGATCGCGCCGCTGCTGAATGGGATGTTCTGGCCCTATATGGCATCTTGCCTAAAACGTACTGTGACCACTTTAATTTTTATATTGCAACTGATTGATTGTTTAACTGGTTTTATTGTAACTGATTGATTGATTGGTTTTAAATGTTTATATGAATCTCGGCCCAGTGGGCCAAGTAATGTGAGCCGCCCTGAGCCTGCTTGCAGGGAGGGCAGGCTAGAAATACGACAAATAAATAAATAAAGGCCCCGGTCATAAAACACACCACATAAAATAAATAAATGCCCCGGTCACACGGCAAAGTTGCCGCGGGAGAGGCACGGATGGTGGGCGGATTATCTGGGCGCGATTGCACCCCAACATCTGGGAAGTGGAGCGCACTCGTGGTTTACCACCGACAATGCGAGTTAAAAAACTAGTACCTCCAAGGTACTAGTAAACGTTTGCTACGGGCTGCCTCCAGACACCCGTGGTGTGATCGCGCCGGCGCGCGGCATTTTCCTCCGGTCCCTCGTTTACCCGCCAGCGCCGAGGGAAAGACCGGTGGTGTGCCATCGGCGCGTCTGATCACGTAATCGCAGATCAAACTGCGCCGGGGCAACTAGTCACGCCTCCCCCCCGCGATATCCGGCCCGTGTGACCGGGACCCGTATAAGGCTGATAGAAGTGGAGTACTTCCTGTTGTCTGTTCTGTGGAACATCTGCTGTTGTGACCCATTGAGGAGTAATTGCAGGAAGAGGAAACTCCCCGTTATTATGGAGAGGATGAGGAGGCGATGTGATATTTCCGTTTTCTAAAAATGTACAACTATTTCCTTAGTGGTCCTTTTGCCACAGGGACTATTTGGAGGCAGTTTTAAGACTATCTCTTTGTACTCTGATGTCCCTTTATATTCCACGGTGCAAAAGTATTTAAAAAATAAATGCATAAGCAAATCGCAAAGTTACAGTGCATTTCCCTCATTCAGTTTTTCACATGGCAAAGCACCATTAAGAAAAAGCTAGCAAAACTGCCATTGGCTCTTTGGTCAATGTTTATGTGTAAGAAGAAGAAGAGTTCATTTTATACCCCGCCTTTCACTACCCAAAGGAGTCTCGACGCAGCTTACAATCTCCTCTCCCTTCCTCTCCCCACAACAGACACCCTGTGAGGTAGGTGGGGCTGAGAGAGCTCTGAGAGAACTGTGACTGACCCAAGGTCACCCAGCTGGCTGCATGTGGAGGGGGAGTGGGGAATCAAACCCAGTTCTCCAGGTTAGAGTCCACCGTTCTTAACCACTACACCAAACTGGCTCTCAACATTTGACGTATATGTTCTGTGATGGTCTTGACTGAATCAGCTTACATTGTGCAATCCATTTTGATTCTCAGTTAAAAAGGTGAGCTACAACTATAGTAAATAAGTATAGTAAGTACTATAAGCCCTGACCTGGATGGCCCAGGTTAGCCCAATTTTGTCTGATCTTGGAAGCAAAGGAGGGTCAGTCCTAGTTGGAACATAAGAAGAGCCCTGCTGAATCAG
>NW_015213429.1:0-2710 GCF_001447785.1 Gekko japonicus | reverse complement strand
GTCCCTCCCCTCCCCAAACCCCACCTTACATAAGGACAGAAGGGAAGCCAGTGGCCCATCCAGTGCAACACTCTGTCACACAGTGGTCAGAAATACCAGGGGCCATCAGGAGGTCCACCAGTGGGGCCAGGACACTAGGAGCCCTCCCACTGTTGCCCCCCCAAGCACCAAGAATACAGAGCATCACATCACATAAGGACAGAAGGGAAGCCAATGTTGGATCAGGCCAAAGGCCCATCCAGTCCAACACTCTGTCACACAGTGGCCAAAAATACCAGGTGCCATCAGAAGGTCCACCTGTGGGGCCAGGACACTAGGAGCCCTATTATTGTTGCCCCCCATCCCAAGCACCAAGAATACAGAGCATCACATCACATAAGAAGAAGAAGAAGAAGAAGAAGAAGAAGAAGAAGAAGAAGAAGAAGAAGAAGAAGAAGAAGAAGAGAAGAGATTGGATTTATACCCTGCCCTTCACTTGGAGTCTCAGACATAAAACCACACACAGCTGGGAGTGGAAAGTGTCATCAAGTCAGGCCTAACTTATGCCCCCCTCCCTTGGGGTTTTCAAGGCAAGAGAATAACAAAGATGTTTTGCCATTGCCTGCCACTGTGAACCAACCTCGAACTCCCTGGGTGGTCAGTCACCCATCCAAGTACTAACTGGGGCCGATCTGTCTTAGCTTCCAAGATCAGGCTAACCTGAACTATCCACACACTTAACAGCAACAAACCACAAAAGACCATCAGGAGCTAAAACGAGCAGCTGAAAAGTGTCAGAATAAAAGCTGAGGCTTTTGTTTATTTGCCAGAGATTTTGATGGGCTTTGAACAGCAGGCATCTTTTTTTCTATTTTTTTGGAAGGGGGTATTTGCCATTTGTAGGAGCTGTGGTGGCTCAAGTGGTTAAGAGGCTGAACTGCAGGCTGTGGAAGGTCAGTAGTTCAGCAGTTCGAGACCCGGGTGCCGCAAGATGGAGTGAGCTCCCGTCTCTAGTTCCAGCTCCTGCCAACATAGCAGTTCGAAAGCAAGAAATTGCAAGTAGATAAATAGGTACCACTTCGGTGGGAAGGTAACAGCGTTCCGTGCGCCTTGGTGTTTAGTCATGCCGGCCACATGACCACGGAAACGTCTTCGGACAGCGCTGGCTCTTTGGCTTTGAAATGGAGATGAGCACCGCAACCCTAGAGTCGGATTCGACTGGCTTTCGAGCAAGGGAACCTTTACCTTTACTATTTGCCATTTGTAACTTTACCTTGGTTTTAACGTCTGTGTTTTGACTTATTACTGCAAGCTGCCTTGAGCCAAGAGGAAAGGCGGGGTGTATGGAAATATCTTAATTAATAGCTAAATATCAAAACCAACAGAGAAAGAAGAGGAAGAAATCAGCTGAAATTTCACCAGGGAAATATTATGCAAAGATTCTGGAAAATAAATATCTACTGCCAGGTTGTCCATTCCGGTTTGGCTCCTCCTGCATCCTTTAGATGAAACAGCAACCGGCCACTGACCGAAAAGCAAACCACAATGCCAGAAAAAAAGTGCTGTGAAGCAGCTCTAAAGATTACGGCCAGAAATAGAACAGTGGGTGTAAACTTTGAGCTATCTATACATGCATTTTGCACAGAAGGACATTTGATCAGCTTTTCTTCTCAGAAAGATAATCTTTGATCCATCGGGGCACTTTTAATGTTCTGCACAGCCTCGCTTTCCGGAAAGGAAGTAGTCATTTCCTCTGGGTTGAATCCAGACTACATTTTCCACCAATGGAAGGGGTGGGGGGATTCCCTCTTCCTACTTCCGACTTAGGGTTGCCACGTCCCCCTTGGTCATTGGTGGAGAATTGAGGGGGGGGGTAGGGTTGCCAGATCCAGGTTGGAAAATTCCTGGAAATTTGAGGGTGGCATCTGGGGAGGGCAGGGACCTCAGTGAGGTACAAGGCCATAGAGTCCACCCTCCAAAGCATCCATTTTCTCTAGGGGAACTGATCTCTGTAGTCTGGAAACGCAAAGTAATTCTGGGGGATCCCCAGGTCCCACCTGGAGGCTGGCATCCCTATGCAGCCACCCAATTTGCCTTTCATGATGTTCCTGGACGTCTCCTGTCCCCCAAGAACAGTGTTTCGGGGAGATCAGTGGGCTGCAGTTGGAGGGGAGGAGACAGGATCATTCTGTTCCGCTGGCAAACGTGCTCCGTGTGAGCAGAAAACGTGGTCTGGATCCCACCCCTTGTACAGTAGACAGAGGATCTCTGGGTGCAGGAAGCCCAAGCTGGGCTCTGGTAATGTTCATATAGGCAACTTGTTATCTACCAAAAAGTTTAGGCTCTTGCCATCTCCTAAGATTAGAGAAGCCTCCGCAGACTGGAAACGTTTTTGGGAAGGCAGAATTCTGGAAAGAAGTGGCGTTCCCAGTGGAGGAGAGGGGCGATGTTTTCAACCCATCCTCTTCCCTCCAGAGACAAGGGCCAATATGGCCCACAGATGTCCCTGGATCATTTTAATCCATAAGAAGAGCCCTGCTGGATCAGACCAGTGGTCCATCTAGTGGCCCAGTTTTCCTGGATCAGACTGTTGGTCCAGTCCCCCTGCCTTGCACACTCCAAGCCTCCAAAACAGCAAGGGGAGAGCATTTCCCCCTCCTCCACCCCCTGGTTGAATCAAGATGGAAGCCTATCAGGGGCCCAATAGGGTTGCCAACCTCCAGGTGGCGCC
>NW_015213428.1:0-1987 GCF_001447785.1 Gekko japonicus | reverse complement strand
TGGAGAAGGTGCAGAAAAGGGCAACTAAAGTAATTAAGGGGATGGAACACCTAGCTCACACTGACTCAGCTTAGAGGGAACCCTGGCGCCACTCCATGTCCTTGCCCTGGGCTGCTCGCCTTCAGTTTTGTGTCTCGGGGGAGGAAAAAGAAACCCAGTTTAGGGATCCGGTGGAGGCAGCTCCTCCTTGGCCTGCCTCGGAGCCTTACCCTCCAGCAGCTTCACCTTGCTGTTGGGGGGGCCCCCTGCTGTTCTGACCACCCGCTGCCACTCCCCCTCTTCCTTTTTATTCCTCCCCCCCACCCCAGCCACTGACTTGGGAACTCTTCTTCTCGGCAGGGAAATAACCATTGAAACTGAAGGGAAAACTTTTCAATTAACGAAGGACATGGTCAGCGTGAAGAGGTTCCAGAAAACTTTGCACGGTACTTATTCCCCACCCCCACCCCAATGTCTGTCCTCCTTCCCTCTGCACTTGGAAGGGGCTTTCAGTAATCGTGGCAAGAGGGGATTGGATAAACATGGAGCAGAGGTCCATCGGTGGCTATTAGCCACAAGGTGTAGATATCTGGGGCAGTGATGCTCTGCGTTCTTGGTGCTCGGGAGGCAATAGTGGGAGGGCTTCTGGAGTTCTGGCCCCGCTGGTGGGACCCCCTGATGGCCCCTGAGGTTTGGACACTGGGTGACACAAGAGTATTGGACTGGAGGGGCCATTGGCCTGATCCAGCACAGTTTCTCTTATGTTCTTATCAGCTTCAAGGGGGGACCGGAGAAACATATGGAGCAGAGGTCCGTCCATGGCAATTAGCCAGAAGGTGTAGAGGGAACACTCTGTCTGGGGCAGTGATGCTCTGACTTCTTGGTGCTTGGGAGGGGCCACAGAGGGAGGGCTCCTGGAGTTCTGGCCCCACTGGTGGACCTCCTGATGGCACCTGGGTTTTGGCCACTGTGTGGCATAGAGTGTGGGAGTGGATGGGCCATTGGCCTGATCCAACAGGGCTTCTCTTACGTTCTTCTGTCTGGGGCAGTGATGCTTTGTATTCTTGGTGCTTGGGAGGCCACAATGGGAGGGCTCCTGGAGTTCTGGCCCCACTGGTGGACCTCCTGATGGCCCCTGGGTTCTGGCCACTGTGTGACACTGAGCGTCTGCCTGGGTGTGCCACTGGCCTGATCTGACATGGCTTCTCTTCCGTTATTATGTACAATGCTGTATAGCCAAACTGCAACACAAACAACGTCTTAGCGCTATGTTCCAGCCCAGGTGCACACAAGCTCATATTCCAGCATACTACCCTTACAAACCACAGGTGATCCGCATTCTGTCTGTCCAGATTGCAATACAGAGAATTGTAGTCGTTCAAACGAAGTGCTGCAGGCCCCCCTCACATCACCCGAGTCACATTTGTCCCTTGCAGTTGCACTTAAAAGAGAACAGAGAAGATGGGAGGAGCCGATCACACGTACCTCCCTCCGATGTCTCGTCTGGTTTCGCCCAGGGTGGCCACAGTGGAAAGACAGGACTTTTTCTCCCTCTCCCAAAATACTAGAGCTCCAGGGCGTCCAATGAAGCTAATGGACAGTAGACTCAGGATGAACAAAAGGTGCATGTAAAATGTGGAATTCGCTGCCAGAGGATGTAGTGATGGCCACAGGCATAGATGGCCTTAAAAGGGGGTTAGAGAGATTCAGGGGAATCTCCGCGTTCAGGGGCAGTCAGCCTCTGAATCCCAGTGCGAGGAGGTAACATCAGAGAAAGGCCTCAGCCTCTGTGCCCTGTTGTAGGCCCTCCAGAGGAACTGGCAGGCCACTGTGTGAGACAGGATGCTGGACTAGGTGGACCCTCACTGGTCTGATCCAGCAGGGCTGTTCTTTTGTTCTAATCAGGGGAAGGCCTCGGCCTCTCTGGCCCTCCAGAGGAACTGGCTGGCCACCATGTGAGACAGGATGCTGGAATAAACGGACCACTGGTGTGATCCAGCAGGGCTTT
>NW_015213427.1:0-1962 GCF_001447785.1 Gekko japonicus | reverse complement strand
TTTTCTACAAAACGACCCCTGGAACCAGCAACAAGACTGGGGACCTAAAGGGATTCTGAGACAACGTACCCCTTGTACGTGTTATCCCCATTGGCAACTTCCAAAATGAACACGCTCCCATTCTTAGAAACACCGCGGCAATTTATCTGCGCTTCGCTCAACAACAATCACTCGGCCTGGTAGTTTCTGTCATGCGTAAATATGTTAAGAAGAGAGAGACACGGAATAAACGTCTCAGCGCCTACGCAGCCATTCTTCGTAGCCTGCAGCCGTTCGAGAGCCACTGAAGACGACCTAAAACCTGGCATACACTCAGACCGAACCTTTCCTGAAAGGATGTCTCCAGTTCCTTACAGTCACGACAGCAAAATATCTAAGGGGCCTTCAGTCAAAACAGGATGAGTTCTCCTCACACCCAACTACCTTTCCGCACTCAAAAGTCTGAAGCAGATGAATGCTGTCCAAGGCTCCCTCTAAGCTGTGGAATCTTGTGAGCAAAAATTCTACTTCGTGAGTCACTGGCATTAAAGTTGTGAGCGAGCAATTCGGCTACTGCATCAATTCGCTGGCTCCGGAGCCATCCCTTCCTGAGCGAAGGCAAACATGTGTGAGCCGGAAGCTAAAAAAAACTGTGAGCTGGCTCACACTGACTCAGCTTAGAGGGAACACTGGTGCTGTTATCGATTAGCACGTCAGAAAGAGAACTCAAAGCTGCGGACATCAAAAGGTATCATCTCCTTAACGGCATCGCCGACTGCATCGCGAACAGAGGATTTATCTATTTAGTAAGTTTCTATCCCATCTTTCCTTCGAGGGGCGCCGTGCCTCCGAGTCACATCCACCCTGCTAGACCAGCCGGACAGGTTTCAAGCAGCCTACCGAAATCCACGGCAGGCGGGGATTCGAACCAAGGTCTCCGCAGCCCTACCCCCTAACAGTCTAAGCAGGAGTCCCCAACAGGGGGCCCGTGGGGGTGGGGCCCAGCGCAGCTTTTGCCTAGCAAGGCTTTTAATTGGGCCTTTGCCCTCCTTCCCGCCCCTCTTCTGTGCTAGGGGGTGGGGCCAAGACCCTTTCTGTTGTGTATGCTGACCGCCACCGGGGGCCAGCGGACAAACAGAGCTACCAGAGCTTGACTCTGGAACAACAATAGGGACTAGGCTCCTAGTCCCTCCACTGGGGAGCCAATGGGATCCATGGCGGGAGATTCAAACCCACCAATGGTGACCAGGGGTGTGTCCCCAGGGATGTATATAGTTGGCCCCCCGGGCCGTTGTTCCCGGTCTTGTTATGTTCCTAATAAAGCGTGCTATGCACCACGTCGCTGTCTGTCGTTCATCCACGCGGCTACCCACTACATAACACTTTCCAAGCCTTTCCATTCCACCCCTGAAAAACCGCATCGTTCGAATCATTTCCCCATCACTATAACCACAGAGAATGGTTTGTGCTGCTCCTGTTTCTGCTTCCAAGCAATGAGCTTGCGTTTCGGGCCGCTTGCGGCGAGGATGGTCTGGACGTAGCAACCAATCCCCTTGTCTTCCTGTCTTACCAAAGAGAAGCCATTAAGTGGGAGCCACGTGGCACTGTTTCTGTCTCCCCGACCCTTCTGACTCATGCTGGTTGCTCTGCGCTCCTTTATTTGAGGTTTTTAATGCCTTCTTGCTGTTACAGTCCCTCTGACTATGTTATCCCGATTTCTGGTTTTATGGCCCTTTAAATTAGTTTGCGGCTACTGCTGAGTCTTGCCAAGTGTTTTAATGCTGGACTTTTATTTTATGATGCTAATCCCATTTCATTGATTTGCTGAGAGCCGCCTCGGGAGCCGTACAACTGAGTGCGCGGGATATAAATGCTTTAAATACACGAACTTTGGAAATTTGAATTAACTCTACAAAATGTAGACGGAGGAGCCCTGCTCAACCAGACCAATGGCTCATCTAGTCCAGCATCCCGTCTCACACA
>NW_015213426.1:0-1952 GCF_001447785.1 Gekko japonicus | reverse complement strand
GTTGTATGGAGCCACAACGAAAACACGCTTTTGTTAACATTCTGTTTTGCCTGTTTCGTTGGCTTCCTGGCTTTTCAGCATGTTCTTTTAACTCCTTTGCAGAATCATGGCTTTGTACTGCCACCCTCTGCAACAGTTCCACCCTCTGTACTGCATCTCCAGTGCCTAAACTTATCATCTTGGATTCATTTATAGCTGCTTCAGTTTGGGTTGCTAATGTTATAGCCTTATCCAATGAAAGTTTTGGTTCCAGGAGTAAACGTTCCCTTATGCGAGGCATTGTTGTTTTTTCAACCAGCTGGTCTCTAATCATCTCATCAGCCAGCACTCCAAACTCACAGGAGCCGACTAAGTCTCTCAGGGCTGCAACATATTGTAAAGTTGACTCCCCCAGTTTCTGTTCCCGCTGACGGAACTGATAACGATTAGCAACCACATTAACCTTAGGCACAAAAAATTTCTCCAGTTCAGCAAGAGCAGTCTCATACTTATCATCAGTAAGGGAGAATGTATAAAAAATACGTTGTCCTTCTACTCCCAAGGAGTGAATAAGCAGCGCAAGCTTCCGTTCTTCAGACACCTCCGTGTCACTAATTGCAAGCAGATAATTGTTGAACATACGAATCCATGAAGTAAAAGCAATTGGAGGCTCACCTGGACTTTGTAAAAAACAGGCTGGTGGGTTTAAAGGCAAGAAAGCCATCCCAATTTGTCGCCAAAATGTATCGCAATAAAATGCCTCCTCATCCGTTTTCCAAGTTAGCTTTATTTCTCTCAGGCACACAGTATAAAAATGCCCACAGCTTGCAACCACTCCCTCTTCCCACTACTGGTTTATATACAATACTCTTAAAGAAACATACACACAACAACAGTGTGGAAAGAAATTCCGTGTGAGTGACAGTCTTCAGAAGCATCAGAGAACCCACACAGGGGAGAAACCTTTTGAATGCTTAGAGTGTGGAAAGAAATTCAGTCAAAGTGGCCATCTTCAGAAGCATCAGGGAACCCACACAGGGGAGAAACCTTTTCAATGCTCTCAGTGTGGAAAGAAATTCAGTCAGAGTGGAAGTCTTCAGAAGCATCAGGGAATCCACACAGGGGAGAAACCTTTTCAGTGCTCAGTGTGTGGAAAGAGATTCAGCCACAGCAGCACTCTTCAACTGCATCAGAAAACCCATAACGGGAAAAAGATTTTGAATCCTAGGAGTGTGAAAAGAGATTCAGTTTGAGTTATCATCTTGAATGGGACCCTAAGAACCCACATGGAAGGAATGTTTTGAGAGCTCAGAGTGTGGAAAGGAGGGCCTTTTTAGTGATTGCTCCCTCCTGTGGAACTTTCTTCCTCAGATTGTGTGCCAATCTCACTCTTTCTGACATCCACAAAACTGGCAAAAACGTTTCCTTTCCCAAATTCTGTGGGGACACCGACTAGTTGAGGATAACAGATATCTACATCCTCTCTGCTACATAGCATAAACATAATGTGGCCATCCAGCATCCTTCATTCACTAACACTTTTACCTGACAACCAGTTGCAGAGAGGCATAACCCAACCCTAATCCCTCCCCAGTCCAGTCTGCAGTAAGCTTTTTTGGGGTGTCACCACCTTGGAGCTGAAAGAGTCCTGGCAATAGGATTTATGTCAGAGTCCCACAACCATCAGTCCCAACAACGTTCTTTCAGAAGGATCACATTTATTGAGTACAGTCAGGGATCTTTATGTTACAGGAACTCCTTTTCATATTAGGCAACACACCCATAATGTAGCCAGTCCTCCAAGAGCTTACAGTAGCCCCATTAAGAAGAGCTCTGTAAGAAGAAGAAGAAGAGATTGGATGTATACCCCGCCCTTCACTACGCAAAGGAGTCCCAGAGTGGAGCGAAGTACCAAGGTCAGTAGTTTCAGCTAAGAGATACGACAGCAGAGGAGAAGAAGAAGAGATTGGATT
>NW_015213425.1:0-1940 GCF_001447785.1 Gekko japonicus | reverse complement strand
CAATTAGTTCTTACAGCTAGAAGGGATTTGAACTCTAATCTGCACCGTAAGTTTCCCTCTACCCCCATCTACAGCTAGAAAATAGGCTATTTGAGAGAGCCACTTGCATGCCAGTACATTCCCTTTTTAGGAAAACCGCACTGCTGTACATCACAAACAAGGTCCACTGCACTACAACTCCCACATGCAAGCAATGCAAAAGCACGTCAGCCCATTAAAACATCATCTCACAGGTGCTCCGCAGATTTATTTTTGTTTTTAAAATTATACTCTGATTTTGTGTGTGACAGCTTATAAGCAGCTACTTAAACATTTGTCACACTGTCCTGCTGATTCCTTCCACCAGCACCATCAGCCCAAGATTTTGGGGTGCAAGATATGGAACATTCAGATTTCCAGGTTCCCAGATGCCGACAATCAATTTCTATGTTTCTGGCTACTGAAGGAGGTATCCAGCTTGGCCAGCTTCTCTACTGCTCCTTGTAAACAGAACCCTGTATGCCAGTTTCAGGTCACAGTCACGTCACTCTCTCACCTTCTCCTCCCCACCACTAAACTAATCAACATAATTTCCAAAAACCACCATCATGCCCATGCTGTGAACTCCTACGGGCATTGCTAAACCACAATTGTATAAACTTCAGAACTGAGCACTGAGGGCATGTATCCAACCACACAATTTCAAAGACTTAATGGCCCTTAAGCCTTGTGAAGAGGGAGAGCACTGCAGACACCCATTTTGCTCTTGATGTGGTTCCTGTTGAGAGGAGGCAGGAGAGTGCAGGGATGTTTGTGGGTGAAAAGACTTGACATATCCTTCCTACATCCTGCTTGCAGCCACCCACTAGACTTGAACTGACCCTTCCTTTTCTTAATTTCTACAGAGCTTTTAGGGGAGCTTCCACGCTTGGCATTCACCCATCGCTGCAACTATCTTATTACATTACAAAGGGAGGTAGTCTGTTACAGGACTGTGGTCCCGTAAAGAGCAACAACGTTTCTTGTTGCAGCCGACACTCTGGGTGGATCGGGACCCACTTTTTCAGAGCCAGTGAATGCACCCCTCTGCGAGCAGCCCACTGAGATCGCACAGGCGAGAACGGGAGGCTTCCACCGTGCGAATGCCTCCAAGCCATCCATCGCGCTTCCGTGGCAGTGAGGATCTGAACCCGAGTCTCCTGCGACAAGCCACCCTCACTCCTACCGCGACCTGCACCCTTTCCCCCGCTACTCCGCACCACCTTCCTCCTCCACCTAAGGGCACCCCCCATTCAACGCCAACGGCCAGCCAAGGAAGGGGGAACTGGCTCTATTTACCTCCAGCTCCAGCTGCAGCCCCTCCAGCCTCAACGGAAGCGGAAACTGTGGTCTTCCTTCCCAAGATCCTTCCCTTCGTACGTACAACATGGCGGCTCCCGAATCTCTATTCCTCTTTACTGTTTATATGTTGACGTTGTCCACTATCACGAGAAAAAGGCACAGAGTTCTGTAATGTTGCCTAGTCTAGCCACCGCCAGAATACGGAAACCAACGAGAAAAGGTTGAAATGTGAGTCAGTCGGGATTGGCCACTATGGGAAGCGCCATACTGAGCTATGCAGGAAGGCGCGTGATTCACGTTCCGTAACGAGAGGCTGGGAGAGCTTGCCGCACCTTTATGTCCGTTTTCGCAAGGTGGCGCTGCCCAGTTGAAAGAAAGAGGCGGAGATGCAACCGGGACTGACTCTTTTCACTCTCTTCCGAAGGGAAATTCGGCTATCCTGAGCAAGTTGCCATGTGATTCTTGTTAGCAAATCGGAGATCTCTATGCGTTTATAGACACTTTTATTGCTATGGGAAGGTGGAAGTGGTTTTGGTTTTCTTCTTGGATCCTTTTGCAATGTACGTAGTTACTGGGGGAAAGTGTGTGAGTGGGGGTAAGGTAAAGGGTATATCCCAATC
>NW_015213424.1:0-2013 GCF_001447785.1 Gekko japonicus | reverse complement strand
GTTCGAGAGGCCTGTCGTGATCAGCTCATCCTTGTATTTGCCATGCTGAAGGCACGATTCTCGCAGAGTTTTCTGGCCCGATCACACTGGAACATCTGGGAGGCATAGCTCCCATGGTGTCCCGCCTAAGATGCGTATTAAAGAAGTACCTGGGAGACCTACTAGCAAATGGTTTGCGGGCTGCATGCAGATTCCCCCGTGTGATGATGACATGCACAGCTTTCTCCCCCCGTTTGCCAGGGGTGCCAAAGGAGGAAGCCGCCCTTGTGTCTGAACATAATCGGGGATCAAACTGCGACGGCGCAAATAGACACGCCTCCCCCCTGCGTTATCCGGGACATCTGACCAGGGCGCACACCCACTCCCAGCGATAGGCTATTTACATGACAACTCTTGTTCTATAGGTTCCTTCCAGGATCCCGGCTATCTGTTGTTTTAGCAAAACAAGCTTGGTCAGTATCCAAGTACTATATTTTCTTCTCACCTTGAAACAGAGAGCACTCCATCTTTCTCTGTTATATGTCTGAGGATGCCAGTCACACCTCAGGTTCTACCAAGACCACGGCCACACAACCCGGAAAATCTACAGCAACTAATATCCAAGTACTTTGCAGGCTTAGTACATAACAGCTGGGAAGGGTGAAGGGCGGTGGCGGGAGCTGGGGGCTGTGATCGGGATGGGATTGCCAACCTCCAGGGAGGGCCTGGAGATCTGCTCGAAGAACCCCGGAGCCGCAGACTGCAGAGATCGCAGTCCCCCC
This sequence comes from Gekko japonicus, assembly GCF_001447785.1. Lineage (NCBI taxonomy): Eukaryota > Metazoa > Chordata > Lepidosauria > Squamata > Gekkonidae > Gekko > Gekko japonicus. The sequence continues at coordinate 1,252 of NW_015213424.1, read as the reverse complement.
TGAGAAAAGGGCGACTTCAGAGGTGTTGGGTTCTGCATAGGGTTGCCAGGTCTGGGTTGGAAAATACCTGGAGAGTTTGGGGGTGGGTCCAGGAGAGGGTGGAGAGTTTGGGGAGGGGAGGGGAGATGCCTCAGCATGGGTCAATGCCAGAGAGTCTCTGCCCTTCAAAGCAGCCCTTTTCTCCAGGGGAGCTGATCTCTGTCAGTGGGGGATCCGTTGTAAAAGCAGGAGATCTCCAGGCCCCACCTGGAGGCTGGCAACCCTAACTCTGTGGCAGCATAGCCCTATCGACCCCGTCCCTTTGCCAGGTTCCACACCCCCAAATCTAGTGTTGGCAACTCCAGCAGAAGGAGGAGATCTTCTAGTGTCCTGGCCCCACCACTGGACCTCCTGATGGCACCTGGTATCTTTGACCACTGTGTGACAGAGTGTTGGACTCGATGGGCCCTTGGCGTAATCCAACAAACTCGTATGTTCTTCAGAGCCCTGAGGAAGACCGGTGTGTGTGTGTGTGCTAGTTACGATTTGACAACTGCTTGGAGGAAGGCCTGAGTTTAAATGTGACTCTCCTCAGGCCAGGCCTCCCCTCTCCGACGGGTCTACCTTGCAGGAGGGTCGGTTGGTGGAGACCGGTTGGTGGAGATGAGATGGAGCTCTCGGAAGAGGGGTGGGATAGAAATGGCTGGTAATTCTGAGCGGGGGGGGGATTTCCGAGGAGGGGGAGGGTCCTAGAGACCGCCCTCTGAAGCAGCTGTTTTCTACAGAGGAGCTGATCTCTGTCGTCTGGAGATAGATTTTAATTCTGAGAGACCTCCAGGCCGCACCTAGCAGAAATCCGGCGGGATGAGAGCCCCTGTTTCTCCAGTCTGGTGTCTGTGGTCAGGGATAATCCAGGGCGGTGGATCTTTACCTTTAGCCGCCTGCTGTCGACCAGCTATGAAAGGCAGCCCTGAGAAACACCACTCCCTCCCAGTTGAAAGCGAAATATTAGCCCTTCCCAGTAGCATTTCGGACTGGACTTGTGGACCGTTCCTGAGGTTCTGAGAAACTCATTTTCATACTGCAGCCAAAGGAGGAGACATCCAGAAGAGTTTCCACCCCAAGTAGTTTGCATTTCACCTTTCCCTTCCTGTTTGATTCCCAAATATATTACAATTCATTTAAATAAACCAACAACCCCCAGAATAGGTACCTGTAAGATGAGCAAGCAATGTTTCGAAACATAAAAAAGGTAAAGGTTCCCTTACTCGAA
>NW_015213423.1:0-1852 GCF_001447785.1 Gekko japonicus | reverse complement strand
AAAAAATAAAATTTAAAAAACTAAATTCAATTTGTTATTTTCTGAATAAGCTGTATTTTTAATATATCAGACATGCTACTTTGATGCTAAGCCAATCTATGCACACTGCATTTCATGTGTCCAAAGTAATAAAGTGACTTTCAATCAGTAAAGAGTACTAATATTGCATTTTTTCATCCCCCCCCCCCAATTTCCATTTTTCTTCTGGGGAAAAAATAGGAAAGCCTTGTTTTTCCCCCATGGTTGCAGAATTTCTGGAAATTTTACAACTTTAGTTGTTGTCAGTAAATTCCATGACAGTTCTCAGCTCTTCTAAATTACTGCTTTAAAAAAAACAACCCTCTGGTGGTGTGGTGAAGAAAATAGTGGCTGTGAAGAGTTGAAAGCAGGAAAATGGTTCCAATGTGAATGGGAATTTTCAAGATGTACACCTTCCCATCCAGGTGACATGATAACAAGTTTGGCCTTCACTCTTCCCCAAAAGATGAGAGCAAAGCAGTTAGCAGCTTTGACCTAAAATCTTTAATCTGATATCTTTATCCAAAACCTGAGGAAACTCTTTTGCAAGTATTATAAAGAGATATAAGTGGGTGAAAATTGCCTGCTGCTTTTATAAAAAGTTACTGGGCTGGGTAAATGCAAGATTAAAATCTTATTTCACTGCTTTAATCAAGATAATTTTATTTTGGGGCAAATCACAAAGCCATTGAGTGGCTGCACTTCAGTGCTCTTACAAGAATCTTATGCCCAAATTATTAACAATTCATATTTTATTGTCGTGGTTGTCTAAGCCATATGCTGTTCTTGACTACAATTTACTTTTCCCCTGGAATCAAGGTTTTAATCAGGCTTATTTGTTATGTTCATTCTATGAATAATATATCACATAGCAATATCTTTTTTCAGTAGACTTTTAGTATTGCAAATGGCCATTTTATTATTTCCTATTTATCTCTAAATTAATGTAATTCTGTGAATAATTTATTTTAAAACAATATGGTTTGGGGTGATACTCTCAGCTTTTAGCTAATGGATCATTTGGATAAATAGAATAAATTTTGATCAACTGCCTAGGAAAATGATTTCCCTTTGTGTGTGTGTGCATAGAGAAGTACAATGCAAGGGCTTCTAGATGACGCAGAATTTATAGATACACTGGGATTTGGTTGATTTGCATTCTTGTGGTATGTTCAAAGATTAACTGGAAGAAAAAGTTACAAAAGCTACAGAAAGGGATTTATGTAAGTTCGCTGTTAGATCGCGCTAACAAAGGACTCGTAGAGTGATTCAGCAAGTGATTCAGCTTTATTAGAAGTAACGAACAAGCACTCAACTCAATAAGAAACCAGAACAGAAAACAGTGGGAGCTTATGCTCTATTTAAACATAACCGGGCTAATGTAGCCACGCCTATTTACAAATAACAACCAATGAGATTGCTAGAATAAAGACCAATGGGAGTCTTTCCCTCCTAGGGAATGGTATCGTTCTGATTGGTCGCTGTTACGAAGCGACCAATAGGAAGTTCGCTCAGAGGAGCCCTGGTCTGGCTCGAAGCTTAACATGGGAGTCCTATGAGGTGATTCATGTAATCATTCCAATACATTACATTCGCCTTGAAAAAAAATTGACTGTATAATACTTCTGATATTAACATGTACTCAGCTGTACTTGTATGAATCCTTGCTGCCTTTTTTCTAGGGGCAGAAAGCTAGTCACTCTAAATATATCAGGGAAATATTTCCAACTGTGTGTGTTTTTACATCCTGTAAATATTCTGAGTGTTTCTTTCTCATGATGGAGTCCCATGTGCTGCATCCCGTGTAGAATTGCCACGTCTTACCTGGCTGCTG
>NW_015213422.1:0-1980 GCF_001447785.1 Gekko japonicus | reverse complement strand
CTAATTTTTCCACAGACTGGGGCCCAGTTTGTGGTCCATGACCCCAGTCTGTGCCATCCCACTGACATGAGTCCACAGCCCTACCCGAAGGTTTGTAAGGTCTGTGTTGGTGGGGCTCTGATTAAGAACAAAAGCTGCATTAGATTTTGTCATCTGCAGATTAATACCTGCAGAAGGGATGGCCTACAGAGTTTTCCTATGATGGATATTGCAGAATGAGGTTGATATAAGACACATCGTTAACCCCTGCCTGCTCTGGCAGAGTGCCCAGCCCATCACATGGCCAACATGAAGCTCTGTCAAGTGTGGCTAATCTTTGAAAAAGCCGAACGTGAACATTTCAGCGTTTTATCTTTTTAGTAAGAACAATGCGTGTACAATGTTTTTCTTCCCTTTGAAAACTGTCATTTATATCTCTTTGCTGACCAGATGAAATCCCAGATGTTTACATTGTGGAGCGCCTCTTTTCTAGCAGCCTAGTGGTGGTGGTGAGTCATGCAAAGCCTCGGCAAATGAATGTCTACCACTTCAAGAAAGGGACGGAAATCTGCAACTATAGCTATTCTAGTAACATCCTCTCCATCCGGCTCAATCGGCAGGTAAGTGGCCAAGTGCTTTCCAAGACATGTTCTGTGTCCTGAATCCCCTTGCTTACACAGGTTAACTGTCAGGCTTGCTATATGTCAGGTCTTGGGTCCAAGTACTCTCTTGACACTCTTGTGGGAGCAAGATTTGTTTTTTGAGAGTTATAGGTCATCCAAGCATATACAGAGTCCGTGCTGGAACTGCCAGCCCCAGGCTAGGGCAAAACCTATACAGAGTGTAGGACCACCCCTGGGTCCCCAAGTGCCCAATCATAAGTTCTCCTACAGCCCACCAAAACTTCAAGCTCAGTCTCATAGCCACCCCCAGCAAACTAACCATTACATTATCTATGCTACAAGGTCTACAAGCACTAGGCCAGGGAAGCAGAGATTCACACACACACTCACTCCTAAAGAATGTACATAAACGAAAGCAGTGGGATGAATCGGAGGGGAAGAAAGGAATTAACCCTTGATGTAACAGAACAGTAGCATCAGTAGGCAACCACACATGACAAGTGAGGCATGAGCTTGACCTTCTGCCCCCCCCCCCAAGGTCCTCCCTCAGCTGCCAGGCTTGTGAGGGTATTTTTTATGGAAAGCGCGAACCAGACGTTTAGTGCTAACATGATCCTGTCGAACCCACTTGTTGTGGCTAGGGTCAAAGTCATGCCATTTGATCAAATAGTACAGCTGGCCCCATTTGATTTTAGAACCCAAAATGTCCTTGACCACTTGGTGGGGTTCTCCGCCCACCATCAGAGGAGGTGGAGCCAGAGGGTGAGATCTCTAGGTCGTTGGTCCCGGATCCTTCAGCAGACTGAAATGGAAAACAGGGTGGATGTGCCGTAAATTCTTGGGCAAGTCCAATTCAACAGCCACTTTGTTAATAACATGCACCTTGAAGGGCCCTACATATTTCCATCCTAGCTTTTCCCCTGGCTGCAGGCCCTTAAGATTCTTAGTTGACACATACACTGAATCCGCAAGGTGCAGGTCCCACTCAAGTGACCTGTGTTTGTTAGCCCGGGCCTTATAATCGTCTTTTGTTTTGTTAATGTCTTTTAGATCAAAGTCCACTGTTGAGCTAACTTTGACCACCATATATTCAAGTCCCCCGGTCCCGAGGGGCAGATGTAATAGTGGGTAGGAGGGTTCCCTTATAACTGTGTACAGTTTTAAATGGGGACGCCCCAGTGGAGCTGTGAACTGAGCTGTTATAGCTGTACTCCGCATACTGCAACAGATCAAGCCAGTCATCCTGTTGGTAGCTCACAAAATATCTCAGGAACTGCTCCAATACTTGATTTGTTTGTTCATTTTGTCCATCTGTCTCCGGGTGATAACCACTACTGGGACCCTTTTCCGTGCCCAATAGCTTCAGGAGTTTTTTCCA
>NW_015213421.1:0-2055 GCF_001447785.1 Gekko japonicus | reverse complement strand
AGCAGGGTCAGCCTTGGTCAGTATTTGGAAGATCATCAAGCAATACCAGGGTTGTGACAGAGAAGCAGGCAATGGCAAACTACCTCTGAACATCTCTTGGCTTGAAAACCCCATGGGGTTGCCACTAAGTCAGCTGTGACTTGACAGCAAAATAATGTTATCAGCAGCATAGCTGCTGGCAGGGTCTCCTGTGGTAGACAGGTATCTGCTAAGGAGTCGGGCTAAATGCATCCCAAACCACCATTCAATATGGTGAGAAAACAGAATCTGAAGTCAATACCAGCTCAGTCATTGCACAGGTTAAGGACCATGTCAGAGATTGGTGTTCCTGGATCTCTGGCGAAAAATGGGCTACAGGACAGAAGCTCTTCTGTTGAGCAATGAGGGCAGAGGCCTGATGTGCTACTAGAAGCAGGATCTTCTATATAGCAACCAGAGCAGGGGGCTGATCAGCTACTGGAAAACCAGCAGTGTCAGGAAAAAATGGTCTTGAGAACAAAACAGAATCATCATGCAACGTTATTTTGAAACAAGGCCTGAAGAGTGTGGATATTTGAAATAAATATATGAAATACGGAAAGAAAAGTGTCCCAATTCTACCATCACTGAACTGTGACTAGCAGATCAGCACCATTTATCATGTGAAACAATATTTTCACAGCAATAGAGCTAGATGAAATAAGGAACAACAGCCAGTTAAAGGAAGAATATAAAGAACAAGAAATAAATGAAACCAACCAAGAAACAGGCAATAGAAATGAAGTTGTTCTCGAACTAATTAAGAGAGAGATAATGACAACACATCATCAGCTCACCTCTGTACAGAAGTAACTGAAGACAACAATCTTGGAGCATATTAACAGCAAAGAAGATAGACAATGGTTACCTGTGCTCAGAACAACATCAAAGAAAGAACCTGCAAGACTCGTTGAAAATATCAGTGCAGCAAATGAAACAATTTCTACAACAAACATAACTGAAAACAACAAGTTGATGTATAGTTAAACAGCTGTAATAATAAGAGAACTGAGAATGGACATAAAGAAAAAGAGAGTTAAGGATTTTAAGGGGAAAGCAAACTGGCAAATGAGACTGAAGAAAAAAAAATAACAAATGCCATTCAGACTTAAGTAACTTTTTCCCCACCATAGAGACCAATGGAGGGGATAGGGGCAACCTGTTTGAGGGCCCGTAGAATTGGACCCCCAGGTCCAATACTCTTGAAACGTGGTTGGTATCTTGGGGAGAGGCCCCATCAGCTACCCTGTGAGTTTGGAGTCTCTCCCTCAAGCCCCCTCCCCTCCAGCCCCCAGAATATACCCTATGTTTTCACCATTTACTTCAATGGCCCATAGGATATAATGAGGCTGAAATTGACATTCGGCTGGGAAAGACTCCCTAATTGCTGGTACTGACGAAACTGACATGCAGGAGTCTTACTACCAGCAGAAATTGATTCTGCCCGATTCGGCGGATTTTTTTTTGCACACCCCTAGCCCTAATACCACTCACCATCATTCTCAACAGCACAGGCCTAGGATACCAGCGTTCAAAGACAGGCCCAAAGATTTAACACTTACTGTATATGGATGAATTGTAAATGTATGGAAAGTCATAATCAGAGACTGATTCTTTACTAAACACAGTTCGAATATTCAGCAAAGACAAAGCAATGGAATTTGACCTTTACAAGTGTGCAGTATTAACACTGAGTAAAGGAAAGAGGAGGAGGAGGAGGAGATTGGATTTATACCCCGCTTTCACTCGGAGTCTCAAAGCAGCTTACAAACTCCTTTCCCTTCCCCTCCCCACAACAGACACCCTGTGAGGTAGGTGGGGCTGAGAAAGCTCAGACAGAAACTGCTCTTTTTTCAAGAACAGCTGTGCCGAAATGATGGCTTGCCAAAGGTCATCCAGCAGCTGCAAGTGGAGGAGTGGGGAATCAAACCCAGTTCACCCAGATTAGAGTCCACACACTTAACCACTACACTAAACTGGCTCTCTTTTATTTATTGGAGAGAAGAGATTGGAGTGTCAGAGCAGCTTACAAACTCC
>NW_015213420.1:0-2423 GCF_001447785.1 Gekko japonicus | reverse complement strand
GAGGAAAGGCCGAGGGACTTGGGAACGGTCATCTCTCTCTCTCTCTCTCTCTCTCTCTCTCTCTCTCTCTCTCTCTGTGCTTGTGTGTGCTTGTGAGTCTGGAAGTCTTGGTGACTTCTGGCATCCCTTAGTGAGGCTAGGACATTTCAGAGAGGTGGCTTGCCATTGCCTGACCCTGCCTCCCGGCCCTGGTATTCCTTGGAGGTCTCCCTTCCAAGTATCCAGCCAGGGTTGGCCCTGCTTAGCTTTCGAGATCTGATGGGATCGGGCTTGCCTGGGCTATCCAGGTCTTGGGCTGAAGCTTGTCTGGGATGCCCTAGGCTGGTCCTGCATCGAGCAGGGGGTTGGACTGGATGATCTCTACGGCCCCTTTCACACTTGCCGTGACCCAAATCTGGCCTAAACACATCTGGGAATTAAGTCCACTGTGGAGAATCCCCAAAACACATCTGTACAAGCGCTGACAGGAGGACACATGGACTTTGCATCATGTGACTCAGCCCTCCGTCGCCTGGCTTACCACACACGCTTCAGTATACACACGCTTCAGTATACATCTACAAGATGCATCGACAATAAGTGAAACGACAGGATCCTTGAACATGGGCTTCTCTCTAGCTACTAAAAATGTGCGCAAGTGTCAACGAGAATGGCGGCTATAAATTTTTTAAAAAAGAATTCTAATCTATTTTAACCCAAATGTGTTTCACACCCATTTTATATTGATGAGGGTTGATTTTAATTGACGCAAATTATGATTTTTAATCATTCTGGTATCGGTCCATGTTGCAGTTTCCCAAGCTACTGTGCTGTCAAATTTCACCTCCCGAAAGGGACATCTCCGAGAGCTCTCTTCGGCCGCAGACCTGTTGCCCTAGCAACAGACATTATCCATGCCAAAGTGGCCACAGCTTACATTCGATTGGCGGTTGCTAAGCAACAGCCAGCAGTGTGGCAAAGCCCCGGTTCTCGAGACGGCAGATTTAGGGTGACCTTCGGACCTTGCCAGATGAGAGCAACATTGACTGAGTGGCGGCTGGGCTACTTTGGGGATTCCTGAATAAAGAAGATGAAGAAGAAGAGATTGGATTTATACCCCGCCCTTCACTACCCAAAGGAGTCTCAGAGCGGCTGACAAACTCCTTTCCCTTCCCCTCCCCACAACAGACACCCTGTGAGGTAGGTGGGGCTGAGAGAGCTCTTTCAAGGACTGCTCATGAGAGAACAGCTCTGACAGAACTATGGCTTACCCAAAGTCATCCAGCAGGTGCAAGTGGAGGAGTGGGGAATCAAACCCGGTTCTCCCAGATTAGAGTCCGTGCGCTTAACCACCACTGGGTCTTTTTCAGGCCTGGTCACATGATCTGTCTGCAGACTCAATAATAAGGGATTCTGTTTCCTTTCAAGTTACCCAAATAATCTCATTTTTAATTTAAGACGGGAAAAGTTGTTTCCAGACCTCGTGGTTTTTAAGGAAATTTGATGTTACAGCTGCCGTGTATGGAAGGATGCTGAAAACCAGATGATGGGCCAGAGAGCAATATTTGGGGGCGCTCCATTTTAATTATTTGAGGATGTTCAGTATCAGAGAGGTATCGCTGAGTAACCCACATAAGAGAACGCAAGAGAAGCCAATGTTGGATCAGGCCAGTGGCCCATCCAGTCCAACACTCTGTGTCACACAGTGGCCAAATTCCAGGGTCCATCAGGAGGTCCACCAGCGGGGCCAGAACTCAGAGACGCCAATGTTGGATCAGGCCAAAGGCCCATCCAGTCCAACACTCTGTGTCACACAGTGGCCAGAAATACCAGGTGCCATCAGGAGGTCCCCAAGTGGGGCCAGGACTCCAGAAGCCCTCCCACTGTGCCCCCCCCCCAAGCACCAACACAGAGCATCATTTGCCCCTGACATAAGAACAGAAAAGAAGCCATGTTGGATCAGGCCAATGGCCCATCCAGTCCAACACTCTGTGTCACACAGTGGTCAAATTCCAGGGTCCATCAGGAGGTCCACCAGCGGGGCCAGAACTCCAGAAGCCCTCCCCCTCTGGCCACCCAAGCACCAAGATTACAAAGAACATAAGAACATAAGAGAAGCCATGTTGGATCAGGCGAATGGCCCCCCAAGCACTAAGACAACAGAGTATCACTTGTCCCAGACAGAGTGTCCCATCCATAGCTTGAGGCTAAGAGCCACTGATGGACCTCTGCTCCAGATGCTTCCCAAATCCCCTCTTGAAGCTGTCTATGCTTGGAGCTGCCACCACTTGCTGCAGCAGTGAATACCACGTGTTCATTACCATAGGTACTACGGGGAACACGGAAAATAGCTTTTATCTTGCAGGAAATGACCGCGTCACTGTTTTAATCAATTCCCCCAACAGCCCTACTAAGAATCTTCTCTGTAGGCCAGTCTTTGCTGA
>NW_015213419.1:0-2308 GCF_001447785.1 Gekko japonicus | reverse complement strand
TGAAAAGCTTCACTTCCTGATTTTTGTAGCCTGCAGTTCCTAAAAGTACAGAAATAGGGGCAGGCTAGGGTTGCCAGGCTCCAAGTAGTAGATGGAGGTCTCCTGGGATTACGCCTGATCTCCAGGGGACAGAGATCAGTTCACCTGGCGAAAACAGCCACTTTGGAACATAGACTCTACGGGATTACACCCCATTTAAGTCCCTCCCCTCCTCAGACTCCACCCCCTTTGGAATGTAGACTTTATGGGATTACACCCCATTGAAGTCCCTCCCCTCCGCAAATCCTGTCCTCCTGAGACTTCACCTCCCCAAATCTCCAGACATTTCCCAACCCGAAGCTGGCAACCCTAGCACAGGCCCATTGATTTGGGGTCAGCTGACAACCCTAATGGGCAAATCCTATCTCAAGCGTCTTGGTGAATGAAGATTATCATGGCATAAGATTTGGGAGGGTATTCCATTCCACGGTGTGGTCTTACATTCAAAATCAAAATGTTGCTCTTGGTGGACCCCAAACTAGGACTCTCACAGCCATGTATAATAGTTTGTCAAATAAGTTAATGTAACACAAGATACAAATACTAGTCTAGTCTACTTAAAGCCTGCAATATTCTAGTATTGAAAAGTAATCAGATGTACTTTTGATATCTTCTGGCAACAACTCACGGACAATAAGAGAACAATCTGACTGCTGTTTTCATTTTTTTTACTCCATACCAGCTAGGCATATATAACATTACATATATTTGAAGCATAAGGGCTTGATTTCACTGCTCAGAGTGAGGAAGAACTGTGTATATCTTTTTGAACTTCTTGAAAATGGCAGGATTTTTAATAAAGTAATATGTGGAAGCTATTTGACCAATGCGTAGGTTTTCAATTGAGTTGGTATTTTTATGTGTATGCATCTGTCATGGGCAGCAGCTATTAAGGTTCCCTAATGGCTGCCACCACTCTGGTATGGGTCTCCTCAGGAGGGCCCAGAGCACCCAGCCTACCCATCTACACTCCTTTTCCAGTAGACTTCCCCTTATAAGTGACCAAATGAGGCGTGAGGACCCAGGCAGAGTAACAAATAATTCTTATTGAAGAGATTTAACAACAACGGTGATTCAATAATATGTAGCAAAAATGAAGCTCAAATACTTTGGCCACCAAATGAGAAGGGAGCACTCACTGGAGAAGACCCTGATGCTTGGAAAGATTGAAGGTCAAAGAAGACGGGAACGGCAAAGGATGTCGCCAGAGGTGATGCAGGACGTACGACGTGTTGGGGGCGTGGCCCAGATCGTCGGGGGGGAAACCATATGGTTTTCCCCGATGATCTGGGCCACGCCCCCAACGTGCTCTACGTTGTGTGTCACCTCTGGTGATGCAGCTTCGGGGGGCGAAGTTCCCCCCGGGGACCGATTCCGCCACGGTGGAAATCGGGCCTCCCGCCCCCACTTGGCAGCCCTATAAGTGACCAAATGAGGCATGAGGACCCAGGCAGAGTAACAAACAATTTTTATTGAAGAGATTTAACAACAGTGATTCAATAATAGGTAGCAAAAATGAGTACAGGAAAGGTAGGTAAACCAGCAAAATAAGAAAATCCTGATGCATCTGGCTATACTAGCTTTCTCTAGACTGACTTACCCCTTTTGGATGAGGAATCCTTCCTTCTGCAGCAGCCTCACCAGCCCTGCTCCCTGAGAGAGAACCCCCTCCCACTCTGGGCAAGGCCTTTTATCCCTTCTTCCCAGGCACCACCCTCTACTCCTCTACTGGTATACGTTTTCCCTCCAAATCCCCTGTTACCCAATCACACGGTCCAGAGGAGACCTGGGAAATGTAGGCCCTGCAGTCACTCTAATACAGGCTTCCCTGGAGTCACTAGGCCTCCCTAGAACCCGTAGGCTGCACCACTATAGGCCCAGGATCATGACAGTACCAAATGGTGCAAATATGCCCACACAATTGTGGTGGGCCTCAGGGTCGTGTTTTGAGACAGATTTTCTGCATAGGCATTGGTTTACGAGGAAAAAAAATGTACATGCAGAAATGCAGTTCTGTAATTCACAAGAAGTAAAACAGTATGTTAAGGAAATCGAAGGAGTGGCTGTTAGGGATCCAAGTGCCTTACCAAAGCAGGTATTTTTTACAGTGCCATCCTAGGCAGAGACACAGCCTTCTAAGTCCATGGAAACCAGGGGTGGTTGTGAGGATAAAATGGAGTAGAGAATAGTATAAGACTTCTCGATGCCAGTTTTTGCTAGGTAGGAAGAAGTTCGCATCTTGTACAGGGCTGGATCAGGGGAGGGGCTG
>NW_015213418.1:0-2055 GCF_001447785.1 Gekko japonicus | reverse complement strand
ACTCCACAGCTTAGCGGGAACATTGCTGGTAACGGTTTGGTGGTGAAGTGCGCGGACTCTAATCTGGGAGAACCGAGTTTGATTCCCCACTCCTCCTCCACTCGCAGCTGCTGGATGATCTTGGGCAAGCCGTGGTTCTGACAAGAGCTGTCCTTGAAAAACAGCAGTTTCTGTCAAGAGCTCTCTCCGCCCCACCTACCCCAAAGGGTGTCTGTTGTGGGGAAGGGGAGGGAAAGGAGTTTGTAAGCCGCTCTGACACTCCGAGTGAAGGGCGGGGTATAAATCCAATCTCTTCTTCTTCTTAGTTAATAAGCTTGTTTGACCGAGGGTTGCCAATCTCCAGTTTAGGCCTGAAGATCTCCCAGAATTACAATTCCAGACAGCAGAGATCAATTCCTCTGGAGAAAATGGCTCTTTTGGAAGCTGAACTCCGTGGGATTTTACCCTGCTGGGGTCCCTCCCCAAAACCTGCCCTCCCCAGGCACCACCCTCAAATTTCCAGGAATTTCCCATCCCAGCATTGCTATGAGCACGAACCGCATGACGAGCCAAAATTTGGCCGAATTTTGGGTGAATCGGGACTTTGGACTCGATATTCTGCATGCATTTGGTCTCCGAATAAATCGCCAAATTTTTGGGCAGCTCGGGAAAATGAAACCAACCCAGAAACCCTAGCGCGGAACTGCTAGACAACGGTGGAGGTGGAGTTTTCCATCCTTGGGAACACCAATAGGGACACTCGAAAGCGTGACGGGCACTGCTGCCTGCCAATAACAGAGCACCCATTCATCGTAGTGGGGCTCAGATGCTATATAAGTCTGAGAGAAGCGCACATGTCCTCTGTTTGGGTTTTGGTTGGATATGGAGAGGGAGAGGCAGTGCTTTAGCAACAAAGTGTGGTGTGTGTGTGTGGGAATTGCACTCAGTCTGGGGCCAGGGGGCTTCGCTTCGCCCTTTGTGGAACCCCCTTAAAATACTCTGCGAAAGAGAGGGGGTGGGGCCTTCCTCTGACTCCACCACCAAAACGTTGAGAATTTCCCAGCCCAGAATTGGGAAACCCAAGTTTTGTGAAAGGACCTAAGCATCCGATGTCGGCCTCTTTCTTCCTGAGATGGTAAACTTGTGTCTGGGCTGTACCGCTTCAGCCTCAGGTTGGGCTTCCGTGACTGATTGTTCATCCGGACAAAACATTTCCTACATATTATATTGGGAGTGGGGAGACACACTAGCTTTCTATGTGCAAGGTGTGTGCATTCACACATGCGTGTATATGGAGGGGCGGTCTGTCAGTTTTGAGCCCTTTCTACAGTCAGAGGTTTAAGTTTCAGCTTAAGATGATGAACTGCAGACCAGAAGGTCTGTAGTTCGGCAGTTTAAGACCCGAGTGCCGCATGACAGAGTGAGCTCCCGTCTCTGGCCCCAGCTCCTGCCAACCTAGCAGTTTGAAAGCAAGAAATTGCAAGTAGATAAATAGGTACCACTTTGGTGGGAAGGTAACAGCGTTCTGTGCGACTCTGCATTTAGTCATGTCAACCACATGACCACGGAAACGTCTTTGGACAGCGCTGGCTTTTCGGCTTAGAAACGGAAATGAGCAGCGCCCCCTAGAGTCGGATTCGACTGGCTTTCAGGCAAGGGAAACCTTTACCTTTACAGTCAGACTGGGATGGCCCCAAACCGCTGTGAGAACTTGGGTTTCATGGCCTTATCCGTCCAGGCCTCTTCCTTTCCTCTCTGATGTGTTTGATAACTCTTCCCTGCCTTTCCCTCCCTTTAGGATCAGTTTGACAACATCGAGCGCCACACGCAATGGGGCCTGGATCTGGTGGACAAATACGTCAAGTTTGTGAAGGAGCGGACGGAGATCGAACAGGCGTACGCCAAGCAGCTGAGGTAGGCCTTCAGGGTCTCAGAGGGCAGCCGCCGGGCAGATGTCAGCAGAGCTTGACGCGAAGGTTTACAGGATTGAAAGGCACAACCGAGGCAAGCGTGGCGCCTGTGTCTCCGGCTGCATTACTCTGGAAAATGGCATCTGTTCTGGAGAGCCAATTTGGT
>NW_015213417.1:0-2196 GCF_001447785.1 Gekko japonicus | reverse complement strand
GGGATTACAGAACAAACTGTACAGGTGGAGCAGCTACAGTTCTCCTGAGGACCAGCGAGACGAAAAACCTACTTGTAAATTACAGAACAGGACAAGTGCTCAGGAGCCTTCGAGGATCACAAGCAAACTGGAGGATAAATAAGTGAACGGTGCCCCACCCACGTTGTGGAATGATGGCCAGGGATCACGCCTGTGCCTCCCCCCAAATGAAAGGTTTTCCTTACAGCTATTGGTGTCGTTGGCCACAGCGATAATGCCCATGGGCTGCTGGGGGATGTCGATGCGCAGATGCTTCATGTCAGAGCCGACGTATTTGTTGGCGCGCTGCACAGCCCGACGCACCCAGTCTGTCCAGAAGATGTAGTCCCCATAGACAGCCAGCCCAAAGGGGTGCACTGGCTCCGCCTTCAGGATGACCTGTTGGGTATCACCATAACGTCAGTGGGGAACAGAGATCAATCAGCATTGACTGCAGGACTAACACCAGCTCAGAAATCATTACACATAACGTTAGATACAGGGCTATCACGGGAATCCGTATGATGCGTATGATCAGTCTTGACACTAATCTTATACTAAGGTTAGCCTGGAGAGGAGACGACTGAGAGGTGATATGATAACCATCTTCAAGTACTTGAAGGGCTGTCCTATAGAGGATGGTGCGGAATTGTTTCCTGTTGCCCCAAAAGGTCGGACCGGAACCAACGGATTGAAATAAAATCAAAAGAGTTTTTGGCTACGCATTAGGAAGAACTTGCTGACAGAGAGGTTCCTTAGTGGAACAGGTTTCATAGAATCATAGAATGTTAGAGTTGGAAGGGACTTTGCAGGTCATCTAGTCCAACCCCCTGCACTCTGCAGGAGCATAGCCAAAAGACAGCCCTACAACATACCTGAAAGATGGTCGTCCAACCTCCGCTTGAAAACGTCCAGCGGAGCATCCACCACCTCCTGAGGCAGACTGTGCCACTGCTCAAACACAGGAAGTTTTTCCTGATATTTAGCCGGTAATGACTCCCTTGTAATTTCCATCCATTAGATCTAGTCTTGCAATCCGGAGCAAGAGAGAATAGATCTGCTCCATCTTCTACATGACAGCCCTTCAAACACTGCAATCATGTCCCCTCTAAGCCTTCTCTTTCCCAGGCTAAACATACCCAACTCTTTCAGCCTTTGCTCATAAGACTTGGATTCAAACCCTCCCACCATCCTGGTTGCCCTCTTCTGGACACACTTGATCTTGTCAACATCCTTCCTAAAATGTGGTGCCCAAAACTGGACACAGTACTCCAGGTGAGGCCTGACCATAGCAGGAGGTTTCTTCAGGAGGTGGTAAGTTCTCCTTTGGAGGTTTTCAAACAGAGGCTAGATGGCCATCTGACAGCAATGCTGATTCTGTGAACTTAGGCAGGTCATGAGAGGGAGAGCAGGAAGGGTTGCATCAGTGCTTAGTTCTTGTGGCCTTTTTTTTTTTACACGCCCAAGGAAATACTGATCGCCACTTTGGGGACAGGAAGCGAATTTTCTCCAAGCCAGTTTGGCAGAGATCCTGGAAAGGTTGGGGTTTTTTTTGGCCATCTTCTGGGCATATAACAGGGGGGGGGGGGAGTAGGGAGGTATTTGTGAAAGCCTTGTGCAGGGGGTTGGACTATATGACCCTGGAGGTCCCTTTCAACTCTATGATTCTGTGATTCCAATCTGATCTTGCTATACTTTGCATGTTGTAGTCTGGGGTCTCCAACGTGGTGTCCTTTCCTGGAGCCCACCACGGAGGCCACATGGGGCGCTTACCCGTCAGGACTTCTTATCGGCTACTAGGGACCAAGCTGGCTGTGCAGATTAAAGGAACGTTGTTTCAGCGGCAGCCACCACCACAGTGCCAGTTTTATTCTCTTTTACTCCCCTTTCCCAGTGTATTTTTAAAATTATCTTTCTTCTCCCCTACAGCTGGGGTTCCTCTGTGTGTGCATCTCTCTCTCTCTCTTTCTTTTGCCATCAAGTTGCAGCTGACGTATGGCGACCCCATGGGATTTCCAAGGTAAAAGATGTTCAGACTGAGAACATCAAGCCTCGGGAGCAGATCAGAAGGCTGGAGATCTCCTTACTGTGCAGACAAGGAGAATATCAATTTTTAAGGTGCAATCAGAGTGAACTGGACCACTGAGGAAAGAACAGATATCCTTATACTAAGTGGTA
>NW_015213416.1:0-1996 GCF_001447785.1 Gekko japonicus | reverse complement strand
GTGTATCAGCCACCTAGCACATCAGCAGATACCCAGTCACCGCTGGAGTTCCCCAGACTTTTAGTTCTGAGGGACTTCAACATCCATGCCAATGCAGTCACCTCCTTGCAGGCTATGGACTTAGTGTAGTCCATGGCAGCACTGAGACTCTCTCAATTTGTATCAGGTCTCACACATCAAGTAGGCCACACCCTGGATTTGATCTTTGGGATGGGGATAAATGTGGACTTAGATGGGGACATAGTATGGGCAATCATGCATTCTTGATTGGCAATCATGTATTGTCTATGGGCAGTCACTCTCCTTAGTTTTAGTATGGCCCACTTAGAGGTCATTAATGCAGTGCCATGGTCTGACTACTTTGCCCTGAAGGTTCCATTGAGTATCCCAACTCCCCCCTGCTCAGTCAGTGAGCTGATTTATGCTCGCAGTTATGCTCAGCAATTAGTGCTGAGGCTATTGCAAGCTATTTTGCAGATAAAATCTTGTCGCTCCACCAGGAACTGCTGGCCAGTATTGTGGGAACTGGAGTACACTGTGGGAACTGGAGGCCCCTTGGCCACCTTCAGGGCCAGTGATGGACCACTTCAGCTGACTGTCTCAGGATGGGGTTGACAGAATTCTGGGCACTGTGAAGCCCACCACTTGCCCCCTGGTCCCATGCCTGAAGCGGCACTTTGTGAAATGGCCAGATTGCTTCAGGGATGGGTCCTTAATGGAAGGCAATTCGTTGTGTGAAAGACCCGTGTGAGTTGGGTCAGGGGAACCCTGACATGACTTGTTTTTTTTAAATGTCATGTTTTGTTGGCCCTAAGCTGTGCACTATAATAGAAAATACTAAGATCATCCATCAGTGTTATGTATTAATGAGTGGGATTTTAAATAAATGAAGTGTATGGCAAGAAATTCCAGATGGTCAGTTTTTCATGTGAAATAGTGTCCATATTATAGTTCTTCGAATATGCATATAAACTGGACATTCTTATTAGTGCTTTAGCTATTGTTTGATAAACGTAAGAAATATGATTAATATGTATGATAAATGGATGTGCATGTATGACAACTGCACAACAATTAATTGGTATAGGAAGCACTATTATTTTAAAAATAATAATAAAAGAGTGAAGATGTTCTTATTATGATGCTAATCATTTGCTTACTATGCTTATTTGTTCTTTTCTGAGATCTATGGCTAGAAGCACAGATCAGCATGTTGTTTTCATGAGTTCTGCTCTATACACTTTCACATTATACACCAGCCACATGGTAATTAATTCTTAACCCTGTCATTACATCATCCCCATGATTGTTCTTCCTGTCAAGGCCCACATGGATTTTCAGAGTGCATTAGAAAGGTGCCATCAATAATCAAGTTTTGAAGACTAAATAAAAGACCTCTGAGCCATTCAGTTGTTTCCTGAAGGGCTGTGAATAAAAAGGGTTGTGATGGACTGGCTTTTGGTAGTTTCCCTCTTTCTGATTTACAGACCAGAATTCAAACCAATTTATTGTATAATCGGTGCTTCCAGAAATCATGGAGTATTATCTGATGTAGTTAACTATAGTGGGCATGATAATTGAGGATGAACTAGATAGATCAACAAATGATTGTGTGTCATGTTTATAGGAGTTTCCTTCAAGATGACAATCTCATTTGTATTGCTGCTGCTGCTGTTACAGCTGATTCCAACTGAATGCAAGGCACAGACATACATGTGCAGGATGAGTGATCCACTCCATACTCCACATGAATATTATCAAGCAGGTGACCTCATCATTGGTGGAATGACTTCTCAGCTTTCCATTTATTTTGAAGCCTTATCCTTTGCAGACGATCCCAAGACAAAGCTGATTGGGGAACCTATGTAAGGAGCTTTTCTTATTTCCACTGAACACAAAAGTGCAACACACATATCCTTTTCTCTTTATATCAACTGAATCCACCATTCTTTATTTTCACAGCGTACCTTTACTTGAAGCACTGTCCCATGTTTGG
>NW_015213415.1:0-2004 GCF_001447785.1 Gekko japonicus | reverse complement strand
TGGATTTGGGATGTCTGAGTTATAACCCCTCAAAGCAGGTGCCCCCAGGAAAGATCAGCTTAGCCTCCCTTTAAATCAGCCATGCAGCAAGCAATTCTTCCTAACTTGCTCTCACACAACTACTAACCCCTCTCTTCCTGCTGCAAAGTGAAAGCAGCTGTGTTAGGATGTGGTACATATACAATCTGCTCCCATAGAGCAGAATGGGAGCTCCATGGTTGGCTCTCAGAGCTGCCAATCAAGCTATGTACAACTGCTATAGGTATTTCTATGGCTCTCCACAAGTCCACCCCCAGAGTTGCCTAGGAATTGATTGAATCGGCGCCAGGATGTCTGGAGAACTAATTGCTCTAATGAACCAAACAAACCTCCACAGGAAAAAGGTGGTTCATTTTTGGATTCAGGAACCACACAACCAAATGAACCGGTTCAAAACGAATCACGAACCATCCAGGTTCATGCTTGAACCGCAGTTTGTTTCTCGGTTCGTGCCCATCCCTATTTACCACCCTAAATGTCACTAAATTTTAAAAAATCTAAGTCAGCTTGACCCTACCCTTGACCCTACCCTAACACATTTCACATCACAATCATCATAAGCATAAGGCTTTCCCAGCACTCTGTAATATATCATAGTGCTATGCTAATACCCTCTAAGTTACCTAAAACATACATTCTGTCCAGCTGTACCATTCACATGCTATCTGTGTTTTAGATATTTTAAAAACCTAGTAAAAGCAAACGACTCAATTTTGGAAGTGGAGGCCTTTGTGTTGTCTCTTGGCCTCAGAGTTCAGAGGGGGCTTGCAATGAGTCAGAGAGATAGATAGGCATAGGAGACAGAACATCCTTCCTTTCTGCTCTACGGCTATCTCTTGTGAGTATAAATTGCTTCTCTTAGGGAAGTTCCTTCCTTCTGGCTTGACACCCCTTTCACCCATTGCTAGAGTCTCCATCTCTTGGCACCATGAGAGCAGGACACACATCTTGCATCTCTGGACATCCAGCTAGTTAGATTAGATTAGGTATGCTATCTCTCATCTTTTCTATCTAGAGAATGGAGTTCCTATAATAAACTCCTTATTAGCTTGAAATCTGAAGAAGACTTTGTGTATCTCTGGTTTCATACTTGCACACGCATGCAGCCTCAGCTAACCACATGGCTTTTACTGTGCTTACAGCTTAGTAAACTCTGCTAAAATACACGAATACGTTTCAATAATTAGTTTTAAAGAAAAAATGTTCTGATCAGGATACAGGAGACGAAACATTTACTCACAATGACAACAAAATAGACAGCAGACACTTTGAAGTGATTTGAGCTTTGAGCTAGAGGATAATAAAAAGATGTGTTGAAAAGTTTTAGTTGATACAGAACTTGTCAATGAAGCAAAGAAAACCAAACTTTTTTGAATGATACATCACAAAGGGCTGGATGGCTAACGACTGGATATTTCAACACAAGTTTCTCTCTCCTTTGAGCCTGGAGCATCCTGTCCTCTCATTCTTGACTAGAGGAAATGACAGTCTGCGGTAGCAGGAGTGAGATAGCCTGGGTTCCAGAAGAAATCATTTAGACTTGAATAACGCTGTCACTTGTAGTTTTAATGACTCATTCAGCAACTTGGTTTTTAATAAAAGAAGTCTGGAGGAAGCTGATTCTTGGCCATTTGTTTTTAATTGCTCAAATGTTTTCATGTTCACTGCCTTGGGGACTCTGATCAGGTGGAAAGGTGGCATAAAAATGTTTTAAATAAATAGATTAAATTAATCTGGAAAACAAGGCGGGATTTATTTCCTAAAAACAGGAAAATATACATACTGGTGGATTTCCGAGAATTAAGAGAATTTCTTTTAACGCTATCTGTCTGAGTTGTATGAACACCAACACATAGGTGAACTGAAGTTACAGTGCCATCTTAAGCTAAGATCTATATATCTAATAGCGAAGGCGCCCCCTGTGTGCGGATAATTCTTCCCGCAAATCTGGGGCACGCAGAGGGC
>NW_015213414.1:0-2028 GCF_001447785.1 Gekko japonicus | reverse complement strand
CCACACAAGGCTGCAGTAGCGGAGCCCCTCCACCGCCTCCTAGACAAGTGAGCTCCTTGGTCCTGGGGCCCCAGGCAGGCGGTGCCATTCAGGGGGGTTAAGGCGCTCTTGATTTCGAACAATGTCTTGCCACATTTCGTGTGACGCCTCCCCCTAGTTGGCACTGTCCTGGGCCACATCCTCCCTGATGGCTGCAAGGTTCCTGTGGCCTATTACTCCAGGATCTTGATGGCTGCCAAGCACAATTATGCACAAATAGACAGGGAGGGCTGGGCAATCGTGGCCGGGGTCAAGAAGTTTCATAACTTCGTTTACGGGTGCCCCTTCACGATTGCTACGGACCAAAAGCCCCTCCTCAGCCTCTTCACAGCAGATAAACAAATGCCTCAAGTCCTGTTGCCCCATGTCCTTAGATGGTCCCTTTTCCTGGCTGGCTACCAGTACCGCCTGGAACATCACCCGCGTAAGGCGATGGGACGTGTCGACGCCCTGAGCCGGCTACTGATATGCTCCATGGAAACCAATCCTGCCCCTGTGCCTGGGGTTCTGCTCCTTGAAGGTCTTCTGGAGCCTCCTCTGCAAGCTGCCAACGTCACTGCACATTCAGCCTGCGACCCCGTCCTCTTCTGGGTCTTGGGCTGGGTGGTGAGGGGTTGGTCTACAACCTCCCCAGGGGCCGTGTTCGTGGCTTTCAGCACCCGGAAAGATGAACTGCCAGCTCTCAAAGGGTGTCTTCTGTGGGAAACCCGGGTCATGGTCCCCAGAGCCCTGCGTCAACTACATGAGGCACATCCGGGCATCGTACGCATGAAGGCAGTGGCCTGGAGCTATGTGTGGTGGGCAGGAATCGATGCCAAGATTGAGTCGTGGGTCCGGCAGTGCCAAACCTGCCAAGAAGTATGACCCAACCTGCCAAGCGCGCCCACACAGTCTTGGGAGTCAACCCGCAAACCATGGTCCCAGCTTCACATCGATTTTTCCAGACCATTCCAGGGACTGTTATTCTTAGTGACGGTTGACTCCTACTTGAAGTGGCTGGAGATCAGCCCCATGTCTACCACTTTGATGAAGGCTGTGATCCGATCCCTCTGCCGGATCTTCGCTACGCACGGGCTGCTGGACATGATAGTCTCCGACAATGGGACAACCTTCACGTCGGCGGAGTTCCAGGAATTCCTCCAGAGGAACCTGATACAACACATCCAATCTGCGCCCTTCCATCCCGCGACCAACGGCCAGGCCGAGAGGATGGTGCGTACTGCGAAGGAAGCCCTCAGCAGGATTACAGATGGGGTCTGGGAGTTCTGACTAGGCCGCTTCCTCTTGACCCAGAAGACAACACCTAACCCCGTCACCAGCCACAGCCCCGCAGAATTGCTGATGGGCCGGCGCCCCGCGACCCTGTTGGATTGGCTACACCCAGACCGGGCACTGGACTCAAGGAGGTTGGTCAAATGGTGCGAGGCTCCGAGAGGGTTCTTCCCAGGGGACCCAGTATTCATCCGGAACTACGGAACCAGGCCTCCCTGGATCGCGGGCTGAGTTATCAGTCACGGGCCCGGTCTCCTACGAGGTGTCGACAGACGACGGCAAGAAACACCTCGATCAACTAAGGAGGCAACAGCTCCCGGAGGCAAGAGAACCACCACAGTGGGCTGTGGGAATTGGGACACACACACAAGTACCCAGTGTTCAGCCCGACCCCCCGAGCATCGAGGAGGCCACGCCGAGTGAAACACTGCCAGAACCAACAGAGCCAGAAGCACTCCAGCCACCGCAACAGGTGCCCCAGCCAAAGGTCACAGCCTATCAACCGGAACCCATCGTCAGAAACCCCATACCTGCCCCCCAGCGTTCCCTCAGAGAGCACTGAGCCCCCGCCTATTTGCAGGACTATATTACATAGATAGGGTCAGAACTATGGGGGGGAGGAGTGTTATGTATGCGGGCCACCACCAAGGGTCCGCGGCTACAGCAAGGAACTTGGCTCCTCTAGACAATAGAAGGCTTAGTTCCCCCAGCATTCAC
>NW_015213413.1:0-2031 GCF_001447785.1 Gekko japonicus | reverse complement strand
TTAACCACTTGAGCCACCGCAGCCTTTGTGTTGTGTATTAGTATCTGCTTTATCATTGTTGTATGTTATAATATACTTTGATACGCTCAAGCGCTTTTGTTCTATCAGTCTGTGCTTTGTTTGTTTAGATCATCTCAGGACTGTGTTCTCCATCGCATATGTGTAGCTTCCAAGATCTGACAAGATCAGGCTAATCAGGTTATTCAGGTGACTTATTCCATTAGGGAGTACTTTGTCATGTTGCTCATGAATAGTTCTAACCTAGATCTGTTATCCTTACAAAGGATGATGAGTTACATTGTTCTCTGGTTGCTGGAGGCTATGGTGCTAAAAGATCCTCTTCTTTCTCCCTTCTGTAGGTGGGAACATGGTCTGTGTACGGGCCAATCACTTGTTGAACATGCCTCGAGCCCACCTCCAGGTAGCCCAGGTAATGACAGGAGCATCATGACTCTGGGAAAGAGCAGTCGGTTTTTGCTTTTATTACAATCTGCCTGGAGTCTCAGCGAGAAAGGAACACTAAAACAAATAAATAAAAAATACAGAATGAACTGTGCTCTAAGATTTTTGGAGGCTCTTCTCTGTTTGGGCCCACCTCCCAAAGGGAGTGGGTGGCCACTGGAGAACAGAGTCTTCTCTATTGTGGCACCTTGACTGTGGAAGTCCTTCCCCACAGTTAAATATTCAGTTTCACTTAAAGACACTGTTCCTACCCAGACTTTTTGCTAGTTTTCTGTTAGCCCTGCCTTCAGTGCTAACCTTTTAAAATGTCAGCTGCTGCTGCTATGGCTTTTTTATCCTTCTAAGCTATCTAGGATGTTTTAGTATTGTCTTGGTTTCTATTGGCTGTTTTTAAATTGTTTAAGTGCTGGTCTTATATGTGACTTTAATGGTTGCTCTTTTTTAAAGTGCTGCTTCTGTCTGCATGTTCCTTTGATGGTGGCTTGAGTTGCAATGGCCCGGTTATCTTGGGTTTACTTAGAACTTTTTTATATATAAACAGATTTTATTGGTTTCAAGGAAAGATACTACAAAGAAACAAAATAAAAAGAAATGAGAAACAAAACAGAAAAATTACTAACAGAACGGACAAGAGCAAAAAGATATATAAATTGTAATCCACAGGGGAAGGGTTCTTCTTAAAACTTCAGGCTTTTTCCAAGGCCTAATCCCTTAACCATTCCAAAGAAGATACCAGGGAAAATTATTAGTTGGTATTCCAGTAAGAAACAGGTACACCACACACAAAAAAAGGGAAAATAAAAACTCACAATAATCCAAAGGTAAAACCCAAAGTAATGCCACAGGTAATCCACAAAATCCACAGGTAATCCACAAAACCAAGGCAAAAATTAATCCACTACATCCAGATAGGCATCCATATAAAATAACTCAGTTAAATGTTAGTAAGTATCAAAGTATCAAAGTCAGCAAGCTTTCCAAAAAAATAACAATTTATCCACACCAAAAGAAGAAGATACAAACTTTCCAGATGTATTCAAACAAGTTTCCTTCCTTTGCCCCGTTTATAATGCCTGATCTGCACTTCCAAGCCGGAAGATGGGGGGGAATCCTCCACCCGCCTCTCTCTGCGTAGGTCTTTACATTTTAAATGGAGTATCACCAAGCAGCGAAAAACCTTGAAACTACAGTAACATAACTAAGTTGACCAGTCCAGTTACTCACGGCAAGACGTTTAAAGTTGATCGTTGTTAGTAGAGATTCTCTAGTTGGAGTATAGCTGTGAAGATTGGTCGATCGCGCCTTCCTGGTCCCTGCTATGGAGCAAAAAAGGGGTGTACTCAAGCACCCAATTCAAGCTCCCCGCAAGAGCATCTGTTTACTTTGGGGTGCCCTTCAAAGGGCTAGTTTTAACCTTTGGACAGCCTGATGAGTTTTTAGGGTAGATGAACCACCAGCAGCTTACTCATGCTTCTGTTTAAAAAAAACTTAAAATATTTTTTGTGAGTCTTGTGTGTGTGCGCGTGCACACATGTGTGCTTGGAAATCATGGTTGACTTCTGGCAACTC
>NW_015213412.1:0-2046 GCF_001447785.1 Gekko japonicus | reverse complement strand
AAAGAAATTTTTGGCCTAATAAAATGTTTGTTTTTTTTAAAAGAAATTTTTGGCCACTAAGCGGAATTGGGCAGTGTGGGACAAAGAGGCTGCCGCCATCAAGCTGGCCCTAACAATGTGGAGACATTGGTTGGAAGGGGCCCAGGTTCCCTTTGACGTTTGGACCGATCATAAAAACCTTGAGGCATTGTGAGCCCCTCACGCCTAAATGCAAAGCAGTTGAGAAGGGTGGAGTTTTTTTCTAAAGCACCTCCCTGGGGAGTCCAACTTCCTAGCTGACACCTTGACCTGCCTCTTGCAACATGCGAGCCAAAAAGAGGAGGTGGTGGATACTATGTTCGTACCCACACAGTTGGGAGGGGTGGTAGTGACTCGCAGCCAAGTGAAAGGGGGGGGCCCTGCTGGGAATGGAGCCCTGGGCAGAAAAGTTCAAGACCACCCTAACAGATGCTGACAAGGGGGAAATTGAGAAAGAGGGAACACTGACCCCAAAAGAGGATGGTTATTGGTACTGGCAAAATAAACTGTTCCAAAAACTTTAAGGGGAAGATTCTTTCAATAGGGCATGATAACAAACTGACTGGACATTATGGTTATTTAAAGACTTTGAACCGCATGCAAAGACAATATTGGTGGCCCTGAATGAGAGGCAAAACCACAGGGAAAAAATTACTGTACAAGTTCAAACTGTTGAAGACACATTTAACAAGACATAATATTTTCTACTTGATTTTAATAGGTGAACTTCATCCGAAGACAGAAGTCCAGTCACAGTGCCAAGGATGTTTAAAGATGGAACGTTTCGACTGAACGTCTTTTTCAACCATCCTAATAAGAAAGGAAAAGTTTTTTTACAATTTTTTACAAAAATCGGAATTGTTGAAGACACCTTTTTACAATATAACAATAAAATACAATTGTTTGAATATACATACAGTTTGTTGTACTGTTCATTATTTCATGTTTCCATTAAAGGTACAAATTATCTACAAACAAGAGTAACATAATCTTATTAAAGCTCATATATATGTTTCAAGCATACCCTCAATCCCTCCATTTTATATAACCATTTCTTTAAATTTATCTCTTACCTAAACTGGCTGAGAGCAGCTTCCAAATATTTACAACATTTTGTTCGGATAGCAAATCTTAAATATACAAATTCAAACAAGTTCCTTATATCCTACTTCCCAAGTCACATGATATTGGATGCTAAAGGGGCCAACTTATCTACAAACCTTAAGTACTTAAACATTTGTTCATCCATTCATATGAGTGCAATCATACCCAGCAGTATTTCTATTGCTCTTAAAGAATCACCAAGACAGATTCCCGACATTTCCAAGTGTTGTTTTCAATCGCCTAAAAAGCATGATAGATCTAATGCGGTATTTAAACCCCTGGGATGTTCTGACTGGAGTTTGAATATCCAGAATGCCTCTCTTTGAAGCAATAATTTTTTGATATCCATATTGGTAAATGGTCTACTTTTAATCACTTCCAGTACAATGCATTTGAAATCACTCGGGCCATGGTTATTCATCTCAAAATGCCAGGGGATTGGCACACCTTCTGATTGGTAGATAAGGGAGATAAGGGAGCCAACTGATTTCAGTGTGCATGGAACCTTGCCACCCCAAAACAGGATTATAATATAGGAGAGATAGCTCATGCCACCATGAGCTGGTTTGACCCACACACAGGCATTCTGGAAGTCTAGGCTACAGAAAAGGGTTTAGAGACTGTGGTGTTTCACGTTTTCTTCTGGTCCCATTCCAGCCAAATGGAATGTGCCACACACACAGGAGATATTTGAGCAAAGCAGCCTAACAGCCCTCCTTCATGAGTACCTGCAGCAGTATGAGAGCAATTCCAAACCACGAGGGAGGACATGTGACTGAAGCAGATATTATATGAGTAGGGCAAGTCAAATGGGCCACTTTTACTCTATCATTACCCTGCCTCTTGGCTAAGAGACAATTAGGTTAGAAAAATCCATAATGTAATTTGTTCTACTACTGACTGGGTGCTGGGTCCAGTCTTCTT
>NW_015213411.1:0-2026 GCF_001447785.1 Gekko japonicus | reverse complement strand
TGTGCGACTGAACAACAACAACAGTATTCCAAACAAAAAATAAGTTATGTATTCCTATAGGTCATGCAGATCCAGCCATAGTAAAAAAACCAAAAAAAAAGAACACGTCTGCATGTAAATGTCTTTTGTTGTAATCAAAATGACATAAAATGAATAATTAAGGCTGGATTGTGCACATGATGCACCACTAAATTTGCCTCTAAGGGTGTGCTTCCAGATATACTGAAAACATAAGAAGCTGAAAATACACCATTCAGCTTGGTTCATGTGTATCTGACACCCCCCCCAACAGTTCTAGAATTCCAGGAGTAAAAAAACAACAGTTATTTCCCAGAATTTTGAGTGTGTTTCTTTTGGGGAGGAAAAAGGATGTCCAGGACTCACCCCCCCATTGGCCCTTTAACTTTTTAAAAGAGAAAAAAAAGAGAGAGAAGGAAGGCATGAATTACCGGGCCAGCTGGTTTTGGCCTGCTGGTGGCTCTTCCATGGTGGCACTGTAGCTGCCCACTGGCTCTTATTTCTGTTGGCAGCAATAATTGAGGCTGCTTGGCCAGCATACTTATCTCTTAGGAGGATGGCAAATTGTAGCTTGCCAGGGCTTTATGAGGCTTTGGAAGCCTTCTGGAGACTCATCAAGGCTTCCAAAGCCTCACAACTCTATCAATATCAAAACTGTATTCTGTTGAAATATATATATATATTTCACTTTACTTATGCCTTAACAAAATCATCTCAAAAATGGTTGGTATATCCAGAAAACGTTCACTGCTGTTGACAATCATTTGGCTCTATTATGCTGAAGCCAGTAGCTTTCAGTTATGTTAAGCATTTTCAGTTGTGCTATCCGTGATATTTAATTAATATGAGAAAATTATATTAAACCTGGTCCATAGTGCACATGGAAGATGGGGTGAGTGCTGCCTTTGCACATAATTATGTGACAGGGACTTAGAAATACAAAGAGACTCAAACTTGAATAATTAAATAAACCCTTCCCCCAAATCTTAAATAAATGATAAGCTGTTTGATGAAGTTGTTTTAGACACACAATGGCATGAACAGAGAACTTACCCTGTTTGTCCTTGAAGAGGCTATGGAGAATTGTGAGGTTTTTAAATAGAAGCTGGAAAACAAGTTTGGTTGATTGATGGTTGATACTTTGCACCTTGCTTGAGGTCATATGTTCGGTTTCTTTCCCATCCACAACACCAGAGGGTCATCTTTACCATCACTGCAGATGCCCTTTCTTTATAATCCACATCCAAAGATTAACAAAACAGCTGAGAATTCCCGTAAGTGAAGCCCTGCTCTGACTGTAGAACACACCACTGAGAGGTTATTTGAACATTTTAATTACCATTTGCCCTCTGCCACTGACTCATGTATCTTTTTCTTCACTTATGGATTGGTGACCTCCGTGTAATGATGTTTAGAAAACAGAAGGAGTTGAACCGAAAGCAGGGTGACAAGAGCGCTAGTCATGGTTTCCTCAGGACTGAAAAATAACTAGCCAGTTCATATTGTCAAGCTGAATTTGGAGAGTCTGTGTGCTTAGCAATTTTATTTCATGATCTTTCAAAAAGATCAAATTGATAACATTGACATTTCCACCATTTTACATTTTGGTTTATAAATTCCTTTGCACAGATATATTCAGAGTGTGTGATCAAAAATGGTCTGAAGAATAAGAATATGCAAACATCAAAGATCTCATATGGTTGACTTACTGGACTGAGGCAATGTTCCCTGGATAATAATAAAAAAAGAAGCCTCAAAAAATTTTCCACTCTGATAGCATAATCTTTTCAGGCATATCTATATATCCAGCCAAAGAACGACATACTCTAAAATCTGGCATTTCTAAGTCTGCTTCTAGAGTTCACACCTTCCGAATTCCCTCATGGAAGGGAAGAGTCAAAATGTTTCATTTGCTAGGAACATTTGCCTACACTGCAGAGTTGAATTCTTCAGAAGGTGAATTCTCCAGAAAGGGGCGGGGGACCCAGGTAATAAAATCATAAGATGA
>NW_015213410.1:0-2051 GCF_001447785.1 Gekko japonicus | reverse complement strand
AGAAATCAATGATATACAAAGTGGTGACGTATGTAGCAGGAGTAGTGCATACTCCATCCACTTGGGTAGTGAATGGACCAATGGCATCAGAGGCAGGTGAGACATGGTAGAGGTGGCTCTGCCTGGATCTGAACCAGCCATGGCCACCGTCTCAGCTACGGTTGCCAACCTACAGGTGTAGGCTGGAGATCTCCTCCAAACTACAGAGATCAGTTCCTCTGGCTGTT
Source organism: Gekko japonicus (assembly GCF_001447785.1). Taxonomy (NCBI): domain Eukaryota; kingdom Metazoa; phylum Chordata; class Lepidosauria; order Squamata; family Gekkonidae; genus Gekko; species Gekko japonicus. Next base: position 1,824 of record NW_015213410.1, on the reverse strand, counting down.
TTGGAGGGTGGCAATGCACCATACAGAAGTTCCTACCCTCCCCAAACCGCACCCTCCACCCACAAACCTTCCAGGTATTTGTCACCCAGGAGTTGGCAAGCCAAGCTCTGTGGCACACGGTTGCCCCTTGTTCAGCTTCCATTTTATTCCTTTGGTTCAAAAAAGCAGAGTTGCTCTCGCCTTCTTCCAGAGAAGGGTAGCATTTTGTGCAATAGTTCAAGAAGAGACAGTCATCGGCACGACACTAGAACATAACTAATCTTTCCTTTCAGGCAGCCTTTATAGATAACATCTGTCTAACTATCATCTTGTCTAAGCCAGTTGCTAGAGTTGTATTACAATCTCCAGGTGGGGCCTAGAGATCTCTTGGAGTTTCCACTGATCTCCTGACAACAGTTACCCTGGAGAAAATGGCTGCTTTGGAGGGTGGAGTCTATGGCATTATATCCTGCTCAGGTCCCTCCCCTCTCCAAACCCAGACCCCACCCTCCCCAGGCTCCGCCTCCAAAATCTCCAGTAATTTCCCCACCCAGAACTGTCAACCCTATTAAGGGCCAAAACTTTAGGGGTTGAATCCAGTGGTCATTTCACCAGAACGAAGGGGAATGAACTTTTGCCACTTCTTCCCTCCCATGGCTGATTCTTGCTGGGCTGCAATCCCAATGACAGTTTCCTAGGAGTAAACTGAATTAAATAACATGGGATTTACTTCTGAGTAGACCTTTTTAGGCTCACTCCCTTCGGCCTCTGTTCCTCAGCCACAACGTTTTGGAAAGTTTAGTGGGCTGCAGCAAGAAGAAGAACTGGCAAAAAATCACCCCACTTTTCCAAAATGAGATTTGCGGGTTTCAACAACCTTTGGATTCCACGCTCTACTGTTAAGATTAACTGAAATAGTAACAAACACATCCGTTTATCTTTCACTTTCCAGGGGCTATCATTCCAATTAAAATGGCAGTTCTCCACCCTAACTGCCACACTACCTATAATATAAATAAGTCTTAATTTCATTTTTGAAAACAAGCCTTGAATTCCCAGATTTGATTTAACAACAAAAAGTAGGTTTCCAAATCTCATGGTCACATTGGTAAATCTGAACATTTCCATTGTGAATTCCACAGCTGTTTCCCAGTTTATAACAGAAGCATTTGTTCTACTTATTTAAGGGATGACATCTTACTGAATTATGCTAATAATTAGAAAACAGTACAGACACATTTTGAAGAGGTGATAACGATGACAAAACATACTTACTTTTCATTACAAACAGAAGACTTTGAGAGAGGGAATCTTTGTTTTTACTAATAGCTCCAGTAACATCATAAGTAACCTGCAATTACATTTAGCCGGAAAATTATTTGGGAAAATCAAAATTACCATTTTTTTTTTGCCAAGTTAGACATGCAGAAAACCTATTAATTTTTCTCTCTGACTTAATTATTTTGATGTGGATGTGTATACACACACATACATAAATATGTCTGTCTATCCATCCATCCATGCATCATCTGTCTGTCTGTTCGTCCATCCGTCCATCCATCATCTGTCTGTCTGTCCTTCCATCCATCCATCATCTGTCTGTCTGTCTATCCATCCATCATCTGCCTGTCTATCTGTCTATCCATCTATCTGTCTATCTATCCATCCATCCATCCATCCATCATCAGTCTGTCTATCTATCATCAACATATATTTTACTAGAATGCAGTAGATTTCTTCTTTCCCAGTAGACCAACAGGAGTCTAGGAGCCTTTTCATGTGACTGAAGACAGCTTCAAAGATGACAAACATGTTGTATGAGGTGTTTGTATGTAAGGAATTTGT
>NW_015213409.1:0-2015 GCF_001447785.1 Gekko japonicus | reverse complement strand
TAGTTTTCCATGGCACACCTGTATTTGGTGTGTGTTGAAGAAGCATTCAGTCTTGCATGGCTTTTACCTACGGTCTGAAATGGTGGAGAATTAAGACTCAGAATTATTACTTCAGTGAGAACGAAGTCTCTGTGTTTACTGGTTAATGCCGGTCTAATCTTTTTTTGTATTTTTTTTTAATATCTCAGTCAGTTTTTATTTCTCCGGGCACTGCAAAAATATTCCGATGACTACCTGTCCTCCAAAACTAGGACCAAAATTGATCCGGCTTCAGGCCCTAGGCTCGTCACATGCTGGAAAAGCCATTATATTAGGCCCGGATATGACCAAAGGGATGCCGGAAATGGAGATTTCTATCCAGATTTGGAGAACGATGATTTGTTTGTTCGCAAGACTGGTGCGTCCCATTTGAATCCAGTAGTTGTCCAAGATTTCGAGTATCTTAGGAATTCCTATAAGGGAGGGCCTCACTTAGAAGGGGAGATAGTTCTGCAGCCCAGAGACGGCAAACCTGTAATTCCAGATTTAGAAAAAGATGATCTGACGGTCCGCAAGGTTCAGCTACAGAACAGGAAAGTGTCCTTGTCGGGTGCCCCTGATCAATATCAGCCTGCTCTTTTCCCGGATCCTTGGAGTCTTCCACCGGCAATTCAGGCCAAATTCCTTTGTTTGCTTGAGAAGAAGACGTCCTCAATGAACGGAAGTGGTGGAAAGGTCTTACTGCCCTCTTCATGCCAAAAGAAGGACGATATGCTGACCCGCAAGATAGAACTGCTCAATGTGGGTTTCAATGCGCAGCCAGTCAGCTTCTCCCCAGGAACGTGCAGCGCAGAAGATTTTGAAAAATGGGAGGCTATCAGAGAGGCCAGCAAAATCAAGCACAAGAAACGGCAGATGGTGGAAAGGTCAGCTCGTGGGCCTGCATGGATTGTGTTTGTGTTTAGGAGTGCTCAGGAAAATGGGGATTGTCATGGCAAAAGACAGCATCGTGTATTCTGCTGTGCATGTCTTGGCGTGAAACTTCAGCCTGTTTGGCTTTTTGTGTGTCTGTGTTTGTGTGTGTATCATCCTGTATGTCCTTGTGTTGATTACCAGAGTCATCAACAGTACAAATGTTACATTTCAGAGGTTACAGGTGGACTGTTTGATCACTGGACTAATGTTACTCCCCCTCCCGAATTATCCAAGTTTTGTTCCAATAAAGGACCAGGAGAGATCTGTTGCTCTTTTTGATAACAGAAATAATGCAATCAGCACTGTTTAGTGCCCGTCTGTAGACATTTGTGGAAATATGCACGCTTCAAGTACTGGCTAACAATAAAAACTCTGTTCTCGCCTGTGACCTTTTCTCTAGAACTTTCTTATGAAAATATAAAGCTCTTAAAGCCATCATGTTGATAGACATGCCCATGGATGAGGGAGAGGTACAGGTGAAAGAACTGTTTCTACAGACATCTCTGCAGTCCAGCCTTTGACTGTGATTCAGAGCCCTTTTGGAATTCGTAAGGTTTTCATACGTACATTGTAGTTTCTCTTTCTGGGAATAGCTATTGTGTGTCAGAAGCCAAAGACTGCTCATCTGTCATAGGGAGGGGCCTTTGTAAAGGGATACTGAAATTCATGATGCAGCTTTCATCGGGCCTTTGACTTCAGTGCAGATTTGTCCCCAATCTCTGTGTCCCCCCCCCCTTCAATCTTGTGATCAAATTAAAGGCCCGCCTAGGTTTCTTGGTGTCATTGGACTTGATGAGAGACCCATTTTGGGGCTTAGCCCTGTCTTGTTAGTAGTTTAGTAGCCTGTCGTGCTTCTGAAGTTCTCCTTTCCTGCTGTTGGATCAAAAATGACCCATAACTCAAAAAGTATTTGGTGAATTAGTAACATTTCCATTTGTTTTCATTTTTAGCCCCATCTATCTTGGAGGCTGAGAACTTGCACTGATACCTTTTTTTTTTTTTAAATGATGCCACTAAAACATTAACAGGTAACACACTGAAAGGTAGCCCTAATATGGGAG
>NW_015213408.1:0-2132 GCF_001447785.1 Gekko japonicus | reverse complement strand
TGGAACACTATGTCTGGGACAGTGATGCTTGTTATTTGCTATTAGCCACAAGGTACAAATGGAACACCATGTCTGGGACAGTGGGAGGGCTTCTAGAGTTCTGGCCCCACTGGTGGACCTCCTGATAGCACCTGGTTTTTGGCCACTGTGTGACACAGAGTGTTTGACTGGATGGGCCACTGGCCTGATCCAACATGGGTTCTCTTTGGTTCTTTTCTGCTTGGCATGAAGAAGGTCCCAGGTTAGTAAGGAACCTCCAGTTAGTAAGGAAAAGGTAGTAGGTGATGTGAAAGACCGCTACCTGAGATCTTGGACAGCTGCTGCCTGTCTGAGTAGACAATATTGACTTTGATGGACCAAGGGTCTGACTCCGTATGAGGCAGCTTCACATGTGTGTGTGTAAAATCATAACAACAAGGATTGGTCCTACACATTTGCAGAGTCAAAGTGAAAGTGATCGGCTTTTATTAAACCTGGTCCTTGATCCACTCAGGAAATTATTTCCTAATTAAAAAAGAGGAAATCCTAAAAACACCCATTTCCCAGCCAAGTGAGGAAAACCTAAAAGGCACATAATTAGTCAGCAAACAACAAAATTTCCCATGTCTATTTCTTTCATCCTCCCAACTGCAATTTTCCACACACATTTTTCCTAACACAAATTCCTAAACATGAATATTTTTCCTTCAGAAAAAAATATGCAGCAAATGAGGTGGTTGAGGGAGGGAAAAACCAGATACACTCAGTTTGAGAACAATGTCTCTGCGTGATTTCCTTCCTAATTGACTGTTACGGTGATTCTGACAGACTAACCTCTAACACAATGTGCTGGCACAGAGTCCAGTGATGTAAATTAATTTGTAAAGCCTTTACCAGTGCCAGCTTAAAGCAAGAGCAGCTATGCAGATTTGCTTATTTTGCATAAACGTGCTCAGTTTTCTTGCTGAAAGCTACTGTGGTCTAATTGGTAAGAGACAGAGCTGCAGAATCAACAAGACCCTGGTTCAAATTCCATCAATGCCAATGCTATATAAGGTAGCCTTAGACAAGAAATCTTACCTCAGCCACCTACGGGGTAAATAATAATAACTACCAACCAGAGTGACTGTAAGAATGTGCATGAATGATCTGGACACTCTGAAGTCAGAGAGAGAAAGATGTCTAATTATTATCTGGGCCACAGAGTATGGATCAATAAATCCATACAAGGAGGCCAGGGACAGATGGGGAGGGGGATCAACAAGTGTGGAGGTAGCCCCAGGTTTATAGAAAAATTATGCAGCGTGGAAAAAAACATTAGGGGCTAGAAAAACCCAAAAAACATAGAAGCAACGTTTGCTTCTTTAAGAAAACAGTGCCACTGAGCTCTTGTCAGGCTATGTTCTGAGATCTGACAAGTCATTTTGGGGGTGCTAGACAAAGCCCAACCAACATCGCTAAGGATTCCAAGCCTCAGTTAGTGCCAGCGTGGGGAAGAAGGGAGAGAGACAGACTCGAACAGGTGAAACATAGGAGAGAGAGAGAGAGAAAAGGGAACACTGAAGGGGGCTGGCAACAGAAAAGTTAAAAAGGGAAAGCTGAAGATGGTGGAGGGGAACTGAAAAAGGCACAGGAGGGAGGGGACAGAGGCTGCCGAGGGGAGAAACAGAAAAACATAGGTAGGAAGGTAAGGATAGAAGCTGCGGGTACTGCCAGGAGAAGAAGGCAAATAGGAAAGAAAAAGGAAGAAAGGGTGTGCTGCCCCCAGCCAGTGTTTAACTGTAGTTAAGTAGAACTGCCATATATCTTTAAGAGCAGTTGCCCCTGGGAATTGAAGTCTTTCTCAGTCCTCTTCATTGAGATCAGGAGTCTCAACGCGTGGATGAGACGATGGTGTAGGGGGGAGGAAGGTTTCATGTTTGTTAGGCACTGGGATGCTTTTAGGAACAAGAGGGAGCTGTACAGGCGAAATGGTCTCCACTTGTCCCGAGAAGGAACCAGGCTGCTGGCGCTTAAAATCAAAACGGTGGCAGAGCAGTTTTTAAACTGAATATTGGGGGGAAAGCCGACAGGAGATGAAAAGTCTCTGGTTCGGGTTGTCTCATCTCATCTCTGAGATGAGATGGGGGGTACCTGTTGCTTTTCTACAGGGA
>NW_015213407.1:0-2103 GCF_001447785.1 Gekko japonicus | reverse complement strand
ATTTCCTTGTAGAAAAGTAACAGCTACCTGTTCAATCCAATCCAATCACCTTTATAGGCATGTAACACTCGCAAACTCATATACAACAATAACAACAACGACATAAAATAATACTACAAAAAACAGATATAAAAGGAATTGCCATTTAAATATGCCAGCAATAGAAAACCGATCAATTAAAGAAAGGGTGAATAGAAGTAGCACCAGAAAGAAATTTTGCAACAGTTTCTGTTATTTCATAATTTGGATCATCAAGAAGAGTAAGGATCTTTAAACCCTCACTCTTCTAATTGAGTCAAAATAGGGTTTAGGAATTCCAGACATAGTGCATAGTGGAAGGGGCACTGTAACAGTACACAGGAGGTCATTTCAATATGATCGTTTGTGCATGGGCAACATCTATCAGAGAAGGGCACACCCTGAAAGTGGCCAGATAATAAGGCCAAAGGAAATACATTGAATCTGGACATAGAAAGGGCTCTACAGAGTTTGGGAATATGAAGTTGATAGAGATAAGAGGCAACATGGCCAACTTTAGGGAATAGTCCAAAATACAGAGGTGAACAGGTTTTGTTAGCGGTGTTATATAATGAATGTGACACAGAGCGAAGTAGATTGGTTCTTATAATTGAAAAAGCCTCAGATTCAGAAGTAAGGAGTAAGCAATCTAAGGTAATCTCCAGAGATTTAATTTTGGATTCTATGTAGGTAATCCAATTTGAGTCATTAGATTCTGATAAAAGTTAATAGGTGTAACTACAAGGATCCGAATTAAAAAGAAAACAAAGCCAATACTTGATAGTAGTAAGCCATGCTTTAGTTATCAGCATGTTCTGGCCACATTCCAGGCATAAAGCTGCATAGGGAATAGACATTGGAACCCCAAATATTTTCCTCAGGAAATAAGACTGAGGCTGTTCTATGGAGTTTCCTGCTGTATTGATCCAAATAGGTACCCCATATAATAGCTGGGCCCCTATTTTGGCATTAAAGGCTTTTAAAGCAGCTGGTATGTACTGGTTACCTCTTCCTGAGAAGTAAAATTTAGAGATTGCTGCCGCATTTACTTTAGCCGTATTAATTGCCATTTCTCAGTGACAAACCCATGAGGCGTTATATTGGAAGTGAATACCAAGATATGTAAAAGTCTTAACCTGTTCCAAGGAATGGCCATTAATTTTCCAATCATAGACCTTCCAGGAATTGGAAAAGACCAGTACTTTGGACTTCTCATAGTTTAGCTCCAGATAGTTTGCGGCACAATATTCATAACAGCTATTAAGTAAACGCTTCAACCCCAAATGAGTAAACAACAAAAGAACCACATCAGCAGTGTACAGGAGTAGAGAAATATGTGCAGGGCCAAGTCTGGGGCTCTGGCCATCACTGAAAACAGAAAGGAGGCAAGATCATTTAAGAAAAGATTAAAAAGGGAAGGGGCCAAAATACAGTCCTGCTTAACCCCTTTATTTATAGCAATCATTGGGGTAAATCTTCCAAAGGAAGGGCATACCCCTTAATCTCTTTGAAATGAGCCATCTCGAACCAGAGACTTTTCATCTCCTGTCGGCTTTCTTCCAAATTCAGTTTAAAAACTGCTCTGCCACCTTTTCGATTTTAAGTGCCATCAGCCTGGTTCCTTCTTGGGACAAGTGGAGGCTGTCACTTTTGCACAGCTCCTTTTTGTTCCAAAAAGTATCCCAGTGCCTAACAAACTTGAACCCTTCCTCCCTACACTATCATCTCATCCATGCATTGAAACTCCTGATCTGTGCCTGTCTCTCTGGCCCTGTGTGTAGAACAGGTAGCACTTCTGAGAAGGCTGCCTTGGAGGTCCTGGCCTTGAGTCTTCTGCCTGGCAGCCTAATCTTTTCCTCCAGGACCTCACGACTGCATTTCCCGACATTGTTGGTGCCAACATGTACCACAACCACTGAATCCTCCCCAGCCTATCTAGAACACACATAATGTCCACTACCGTTGCACCAGGCAGGCAAGTCACCATACAGTCAGTATGCGGGTTTTCCACCCAGCTGTCTACCTGCCTAAAGATCGAATCATCAACTACCAAGAACCCCCTCCCTGCCCAGGGATGATTCCTTG
>NW_015213406.1:0-2068 GCF_001447785.1 Gekko japonicus | reverse complement strand
CTTAGAGGGAACACTGCCAGCCAGTAACCACACTGCCAGCAGCAGGAAGGATGAAAAGACACGCTTGGTGGCTCTCAACGGGGGTGGGGGGTATATTGTGGGCTAGTGTCTTCATACCCTCCGTGCATCTGGCAAAGATTGCTGAGTTTCTCGACAGCTTATGCTACGATAAAGTTTGTTCGTCTTAAAGATGCTGCTGGGCTATCTTCCACTATTTCCCCTCCCTCTGAAAATCCCTTGTGGGCCGTAGCAAAGGCAATCTGAACTTTCTCTTTCACCTCCGGTTCATCATCCGGGCTCGGGCTCGTCCAGCGGTAGGGCAGCTCCAAAAATTTCATTCGAACCGTCCCCTCGTCGTATCCCAGCCTATAAGGCATAATAACAAGTCAGAATATTGCAGATGTGGGGAAACAAATGTGAAGGGGCTTTTTTTTTAAGTCCAAAAGTTTAAATCAGGCGTATGGGACATGAGGCCTTCCCATTCTTGCTGCCTGATCCTTCGCACTCCGGCTGTATCTCTCCCTGACCGTCACAATACACGAGTGTCTTCATACCCTCCGTGCATCTGGAGCTGCATTTCTCGACAGCTTATGCTACGATAAAGTTTGTTCGTCTTAAAGATGCTACTGGGCTATCTTCCACTATTTCCCCCTCCCTCTGAAAATCCCTTGTGGGCCGTAGCAAAGGCAATCTGAACTTTCTCTTTCACCTCCGGTTCATCATCCGGGCTCGGGCTCGTCCAGCGGTAGGGCAGCTCCAAAAATTTCATTCGAACCGTCCCCTCGTCGTATCCCAGCCTATAAGGCATAATAACAAGTCAGAATATTGCAGATGTGGGGAAACAAATGCGAAGGGGCTTTTTTTTTTAAGTCCAAAAGTTTAAATCAGGCGTGTGGGACATGAGGCCTTCCCATTCTTGCTGCCTGATCCTTCGCACTCCGGCTGTATCTCTCCCTGACCGTCACAATACAAGCACCAGTCCTCCCTCCTACCCACATGGAACTCGATAGTGCCCCAGTGACTCGGGGGACCCGACGGGCATGCAGAGAAACATTCATTCGCAATTTTAAAAAAGAGAAAAGAAAATCCCTCCGAATGGCCTGACAAGGACTGAGCCACGGGGCGTCGGTTAAAGGGGACGGAAAAAATAGGAACCCAAGAGGAAGGGGAAATCAGCTGAAGCCCCAAATAGATTGCAAGGGAGGGTTATGGATGACCCCCCCCCTCCGGCACACACACACCTCTAGTGGCGTCAATGTTAAGGACTCTGGCTGCTTTGAAGCTGAAGGAGTCGTCATTAAGGAGGAGCTGAGTTAAGACGGGAGGAAAGGTGCTTCCCTTAGTCCTAATTAATTATCCCCCACCTACGGAATGAGGGGGTGAACAGTAGGGGAGGTGGAATTAGGGTCAGGGGACCTGGGCCGATCCCCGGCTCCTCCTCACAAATTCAGGGGTGGGGGGAAAACGGCCCTGTTCTCACACTGACTCTCCCAGAATGGGGGCGAGAGTCATCGTTTCCTGTTAAGGAGGGATCACAGGGGTGGCCAATTATAATAGAGAAAACGGGTACCCAATACATTTCTCACCTCTTCAAGATCTCAAACATATTTCTGTTCTCCCACGCGAGCATACTCCGCTTGGACTGGACGTCTTTCAGCTTTTTTTGCGTCTTCTCAAGCTCCATCTCCCGTCTATAATAAACACGAAGAGCAGAACAGCATTAGCCCACAGAGTGGTCATTTGCATCTATGTTGTCCTCGTACCCCGTTTGATAAGCGACGTCGATACTGCCCTCCAACTGTAAGTACCCAAAGAGGCGCATTTTGGACCAGTCGCATCTTCCAGATGAGTCGCCAAGGGCAGCCCTGCATAGGGTGAGTTACAGGAACTCCGTATTTCACTGAACACCAGCTCCCCTGTAAGGGGAAATGTGAGACTGTACCCCTGTGTTTTGACCGTGCGTACTCGTTTTGCTATTCTCAAGCGTCCAACAAAAGTACATCTCTGAATAGGGACGCGGTGGAAAAGCCTTCAGAACCGAACAGGGTCTCCGTTTGGATACAAGGTG
>NW_015213405.1:0-2112 GCF_001447785.1 Gekko japonicus | reverse complement strand
TGTTTCAAGTCTTCATTGTTTTCTGCCAGAAATGCGGTGTCATCTGCATATCTCAAACTGTTAAGTCTTATCCATATTTCCTTATGATATGTTCTGTGTATGGATTGAAGAGACAGGGACATAAAATAACTACTTATCTGACACCTTTGCCAATTGGAAATCATTATGCTTTTCCATATTTTGTCATAATGGTAGCATCTTGTTCAGAGTGCAAGTGGTGCATCAAAACATCCAGATGTTGAGGCACATCCATTTCTTTTAAAAGCAACAATAGCTTTGCATGATCCAAACTGTCCAGCTTTTTATAATCTATGAATCACAAGCGAATTTTCTTCTGAAATTTTCTCATATTTTTCAGTACTGAAATGACCTCTAGTGCCTCTTCCTCTTCTGAATCTAGGTTGAACATCTGGCATGTATGATGTTGTTGTAAGATCCTGAGCATCACTATGTGTGTGAGAAATTAATGCGATGGTCTGATAGTTGCTGCAGTCTTTGACGTCTCCTTTTTTGGAATTGAAATGTAGATTAAGCATTTCCAGTCTGTGAGTCATTGTTTTCTTTTTCACATTTGTTGGCATATTCTTGTTAAGATTTTTATGGACTCTGTTTTTGTGGCTTGAATCCTGTCTACTCCTAGTGGTTTGTTTCTCCCAAATGCTCTCAGTGCAGCTTTCACTTCACTTTTTAAAACTGTAGGTTCTTCTTTAAAAATTTCTTTGATAGAATCTCTCATCATTTCAAGTTCAAAACCTTTATTGGCATAGATCATAATCATACAGTCATTCTCATCATTTCATCCCTTTTATATAGTTTCATACTGCTTCCATCTTTCCTTTATTTTGTCCTGTTCAGTTTCCATGTTGCTCTTTCAGCATGCCTAAGGGTGCTTTAAATTTCCTTTTTGATTTCTTGTATCTTGTGTATCACACATCTTAGAAACTGTTATTCTCAGAAGGAAGGCAGGTAAAGAGTAGAGAAAGGGTTTTCAGTGGTGGCATCCAGTATTCCCTCTAAGCTGTGGAGTCTTGTGAGCAAAAATTCTACTTGGTGAGCTACTGGTATTAAAGCTGTGAGCGAGCGATTTGGCTGCTGCATCAATTAGTTTGCTCTGAAGCCCTCCTTCCTGAGCTAAGACAAAAATGTGTGAGGCGGAGGCTAAAAAACTGTGAGCTAGCTCACACCAACTCAGCTTAGAGGGAACCCTGGTGGCATCTCACCTGTGGATTACCCTTCCTCTTGAGTCCCATGTGGAGCCTATGTTGTTGGTAATGCCTGAAAACAATTGTCTTAAGCACTCTGTGTCTTTTTACACAGACTTTTAATTAAGGGGCTGATTTTAATAACCTGCTTTTTAGTCTGAAAACTTTAACTTTTTAAGCTCCTTAATACATATAATCTCTGGCTGGGTTTTAATGCTGATTTTTAATTAATCACAAATTTTAGAGGTTGTTCATTAAAACCCAGTTTTAAGTAGGCAGTCACAAGCAGTCTTTCAAAAGACCAGTCATACACTGGCACATGACTTGAAGAGAAATGACTAGCCAGATGAAAAGAAAAGCTATTTTCTAAAAATTGAACCAATAACATAAGTTTCTCTATCTCTTTAACACCATAGGTTCAGAAGGGGAGAAAAAGATGTGTTTAATCATATTTGCTTTTCCTAGGCTCAGATGATGTAGTATTGTACAACCCTATGCTGTTCAACTGTATGTATGCTATGCTTTTAGGGGGGGGAAATATTTTTTTCTGAATTTGGGGTTATTTGGTCTCTGTACCACTGAAAAGCTTCATGCTTGGGCACATGCTTACCAAGGTGTCAGAGAAGCAGGGAGTGCCTGCTAGGTGGTGTATCTCTAGAACCAGGAAGGTTTAAAGAATTTCCCTCTGTTTCCATGTCAAAGGGAGTCTTCTGATTGGAGGTCATCAGTCTGCAATTATATATACTCAAAATTAGGACTTTGGGGAACAAAGTGCCTATTGAGTTCCAAAGAGGCCTGACATACCACAGTCACATCCTTTCTCTGCCCAGTAAGTCTAGACAGATTCTGTACTAGGAAAGGGGGGAGGGAAGTTGGGGGAGAGATGCCTCTCCCTCTTTACCCAGCCAGG
>NW_015213404.1:0-2268 GCF_001447785.1 Gekko japonicus | reverse complement strand
AATTTTGTCAAAGAGGTTCCGTAACTCCGTTCCCCCAGAAAGTAAGCCTCAGTCGGAAAGGCTGACTGTACTTGAAGTAAATAAGCAGAATAAAATGAAAAGTCCTTGAGGACTGGTTTCCCTGACTTTGAATTAAAAACTTCTGGGGGGGGGGAGGTCTTCCTCTTAGCATTTAAGGAAATTCTGTGATGACTTTTCTTTAGCCTGGAGTTAGTACCTGGAATTTTAGGGACACCCCGTGCCGTTCAGAGCTGCATGCGAGGCTGAAAGCAACGGGTGAAACTTTTCCTAGCATGGAAATAGGATGATGGAAGAGTAGTTGCTTTTTGCATTTCAGCATCTTTGTGCTTTTCTTGCGGCTTCTTCCCTCAGCACCTCAGGATGTGTGCAGGAACCGGATGAGGAGGCCAACTTCTTTCCGACCCACAGACTTATGGAGTCTTATGGCTCCACTTGTTGAAACTTAGACTTGGCATATCCAGGACTGTTAGCCATGACAGCTACATGAAACCTCCATGTTCAGAGGCAGTGTACCTGTGAATACCAGATGCCCAGGCTGCTTGCCTTCATGCTCTGCTAGTGAAATGTCCTGAAGCCATGTAGCTGGGAACAGAAGACCGACCTCGATAGTCGGCTTGACCCAGCAAGGTGCTTGTGTTCAGAGGGACTTGCGGGTCGGAGAAAGACCAGTGGGGTGGGGAAGAAGAGGGAAGGGTGGCCAGGCAGCACAATGGAGAAAAAGAGCCCTGTTAAATGCAGGTTGTAAAGGGAAGCACAGGGACAAAAGAGGAGGGGTTATGAAGAGGAAAGAGGGGGTTGAAAGGAAACCGTCCAGTGTAAACTCTGGTGTGGTGGTTAAGTGCGCGGACTCGAATCTGGGAGAACCGGGTTTGATTCCCCACTCCTCCACTTGCACCTGGCTGGATGACCTTGGGCAAGCCGTAGTTCTGATAAGAGCTGTCCTTGAAAAAGAGCAGTCTCTGTCAGAGCTCTCTCATCACAGGGAGTCTGTTGTGGGGAGGGGAAGGGAAAGGAGTTTGTAAGCCGCTCTGAGACTCCTTTGGGTAGTGAAGGGCGGGGTATAAATCCAATCTCTTCCTCTTTCTAAATAGTAACAAAATGGCATCTCCACAGCGCAAGTACCCATGCCCCTGTACAAAGTTAGTCAAAAATGTAAAAGCCAGTGCAGTGTAGTGGTTAAGAGCAGCCGGACAGGGTGTGTTTTCCCCCTCCTCTCTCCACATGAAACCTGCTGGGTGACCTTGGGCCAGTCACAGTTCTCCCAGAACTTGCTCAACCCCACCAGCCTGCCTCACAAAGTGACTGTTTTGGGGAGGGGAAGGTGACGGTACATTTTCAGAGAGGTGCCTTGATAGCCTGCCTCTGCCTCCCGGCACTGGTATTCCTTGGAGGTCTCCCATCCAAACCCTAGCCAGGGTTGCTTAGCTTCTGAGTCCCGACGAGATCAGGCTTGCCCGGGCTACCCAGGTCAGGGCCGGGGAATGTGACTGCAAGCTGCTTTGAGACTCCCCGAGGTTTAGGAAAGCGGGGGTATAAAGACCTAAAAGGTAAAGGTAAAGGTTCCGTTGCCAGCGCTGTCCGAAGACGTTTCCGTGGTCATGTGGCCGGCATGACTAAACACCAAGGCGCACGGAACGCTGTTTCCTTCCCACCGAAGTGGTACCTATTTATCTACTTGCAATTTCTTGCTTTGGAACTGCTAGGTTGGCAGGAGCTGGGGCCAGAGACGGGAGCTCACTCCGTCATGCGGCACTCGGGTCTCGAACTGCTGAACTACCGACCTTCCACAGCCTGCAGTTCAGCGCCTTAACCACTTGAGCCACCAGCAGCTCCTATAAAGACCTACTCCTCTTCTTAAAAGACTCCCCCTCTTCTGAGTGCAATCTCCTATGAGTGGGCAGGCCTTGCACCACCACCACCACCCCAGCCGAATCTGCCACGTTCTGGCCTCCCCCGGATGCCTGCAGGGCGCACGGCTGGACGTTCGGCGTCTTGTGCTGGTGGCTGGTGTTTTTTTTTCTTAATTTAATTTAGGGCGCCGCTTCTTTTCGGAGCCGCGTGGTAGAGGCCCGGCCGGCGTCGTCGTCTCCGTCTCCTGCGCCCGTACTCGGGGCATTACAGCAGCTGCGGCTGCCAATGATGAGTCAGACTGTTTGGTGCTGATGCTGCCGCCGCCGCCGCCTCCCTCCCCGCGCCCGCCGCTGCATCCCTCCCTCGCCGTCGCGCGCGCCCCCTCCACCTCGGGCA
>NW_015213403.1:0-2068 GCF_001447785.1 Gekko japonicus | reverse complement strand
CATTCCATAAAATCTTTAACTTTAAGGGTGGAGTCGATCTTGAATCTCTGGCCTTCAAATGTGAAAAGGATCCCTTCTGGTATTAACCATCTAAAAGAAACTGAATTTGCTGCAAGTTTAGTGGTTAGGCATGTATATTCCTTCCTTTTCTGTCTCATCTTCCACGGGATTTCCTTCAAAATTCTTATCTCTATATCTTTTATTTTCTATGTCTTATCCCGGGTTGCTCTCAAAATATGGTCTCTGACTAGACGCTTTGTAAATTTTACATGAACGTCTCTTGGCAGATTATTATTTTTTTGCATAAGTTGAGTTAACTCTGTATATCAGATCAATTTTTCTTGCAATCTTCTCAGGTTCTTCTTCCAGAAATTGTGCTAATGCTTCTGCAAATATTGTTGTCAAATCTTCTCCCTTCTGTTCAGGAACATTCTGGAATCTCAACATATATGCAGCTCTTTCCATTTCCAGCTTCATTAAGGGATCCCAAGTAACTTTTTGTTGAGTATCCACCTTATCTAGCCTTCGTGCTTCCATTTCTGCTTTTGTGTCTACTGTTTTAACTTGATAAGCCATTTCTTGTGTCACACGCTTGCTTTCTGGTAATAGAATTTGAAAATCATTCATTTTCCCTTTCAATTCTGAGACTTCTGTATTCAAATTGTTAATTTTTCTGTCACCTGCGTCAACACATTTTGAATCTGTCCCAGACATGACTGGAACGTAGACTGCACGTTATTTTGTAAATCAGTCAATGCCTCCTATGCTATCATAAATCCCACTGCTTTCGATTGTGTCGGTAAAGAGGCAACAGAAGATGGGGGAGTGTATTTCTTTGTTTGCCTGCTCATACCATCAAAAATGCAAAACCAATTTAAATGACCCAATAATAGTTTGTGTTTCTAAATTCCAATTAAAGGATAACTTAACCAAAGTTAATCATACAACATCAAGTATTTCAAAATATTTCAATTAGTAACACAAAACCCCTATTCAAAATAATAGACAGGAGAGTCAGTATAACCAATCCGCACAGCCTTCCCAACACCAACTGCTGGCAGCAAAGAATCCCAAAAGTGTTCTACTGAGCTCAGAGTTCTCTTATGCAGGAACATTCCAGTGTTGCTCAGTAAGGCTTATTATTTCTCAGCAAGAAATATATGTTATTGAAATTAATTTTGTTACAAAGATCTCAAGATATCGAAAGAGGAATTGTGTGATTATAAAAACTGAACGTTTCCATACTGTAGGTAGTCTGACGTGAAAACGGACTTTAATTTAATGGGGCAAGTTTTGATTCTGTTTGTTGTGTAGACAGTACTGTTGTTTCTCTTTTTCTTCTTTTGTGTTTTTTGTTTTTTAATTTATCCTGTGTTCCTATGAATCTATGTGTGGTTGTCTTATTATTAAAAATAAGACGTTTCAAAGACTTGTGGAAGAACCCCTCTCGTTTATTGCACTGGAGGTGGGCAGCATCTGCAATAGGCTAGAATTGCTTCCATACTATTTTTTCCTCATGTGAAGATTTATACTTGGACTAAATGTACAAAACAGCCACACACAGCCACAAACACATGTGTGTGTTTGTGTGTGTATTAATGCACTGGCAGCAAATAAACTAAAAACACTGAGGGTAACCATGTTTTCTTTACTGCTGAGGGAGAGGGGTGGCTTCCTGTATCAGTAGATTTGCTCAGCTTGCTGGGAAAGAGGCATCTCCCAGAATGCCTATTCATAAATCTTTCACATCGCATTAAGCTTATGTTTCTCCTTTGACTGCAAAGAATCTTAATACCTTTGCTCCTTGGTGTGTGGCTGACCTGCGGTGCACAGTTTTATTTTTTCCTGAACTTCTGCTCACAATTGTCTGTGGTGTTTTAACGATGAAGCTGGCTTAATATAAAGGGAAGACCTATTTGGATGGTATACCTGAGAAATCATGCACAAATGTAAGATTTTTCATAAATAATCTTGGCATCTATATAGAATATAGAACAAGGAGCTATTTGATAATGGTAGTTATTAGATGAGGGATCATGGACATAATGATAACAATTGCCTGCACTGT
>NW_015213402.1:0-2180 GCF_001447785.1 Gekko japonicus | reverse complement strand
TCAGATCTTGGAAGCTAAGCAGAGTAGGCTCTGGCTACTATTTGGATGGGAGACTTCCAAAAAATACCACAGTCGTGCCATGGAGGCAGGCAATGGTGAACCAACTCTGAACGTCTCTTGCCTTGTAAACCCTTTGGGGTTGCCATAAGCCACGTGACTTTACAGCAGTTTCCACCACCAAGGCTTTGACTGATGAAACCTTTGAACCTTTATAATTTAGTTCATACTAGTTCTATTAAATCCTGAATTTCCCCCATAATAAAAATGCAAAGGATTATTAAGCAATTCAAAGAATTAGAAAATGCTCTACCTCTTTTTTGATACTGGAATAGCACGTATTGACTTTATCAAGCTATCTGGTGGCATCTCCAGAACATTCGAAAGCTAAATTTGAAACAAAAGACCATATTTAGTTGAGAGGAAATCTATAAATGAAAGCCAACAATGTCTTGATACAGAATATAATGTTCCATCATAACAGAACTGATAGATAAGCTCCTGAAGCTTACAATTCTACACTCCTGCTCTGAGATTTCATTGGAATGAACAGCCCCACATGTACTCTTCTTTGCATATGGAGCATCCCTTTCCGATGAAATGAAAACAGCAGGGTGGGAGGGTTCTCTGACTGCTGAATAGCCAGCCGTATCAACTGACGCTCCAGAGTGGTAGGAACGACAATGAATATGAATCCATTCTTCCATTTTGTATGTTCTTCTGATAACTTTCTAAAGCTGAAAAGCCATTTACAAATAAACAGACCAAGCTTTTACTGGAAAAGGGGTGGGCAAGTTTTTTTCAGTTACACAGAACTCATCAGTAGATGAGGCAGAAAGACAACTCATTTATTAAGCAGTTCTTATGCTGCTATTCCTAAATTCAGGGCCACTTACAAGATAATGATGAACAATCAACAGAAGAGTATAGAGAGCAATAAAATCCATCAATAACAGTGTCAGCCCAGACAAAATTTCAACAAATGGGAGAACAGTATCACAGGAGCAAGGTCCACCCCACCTGACATGTATTCATTGCCATGTATGTATGCAGGGTTTATTTCCTGCAGGAGCGCACAAAAGCGGAGCTCTGACAGTAAAGAGCCCAGGGGGTGGGCACATGCATCAAGCCCCACCCCCTGCTCCCAGCAGCCCTCAGTCAGAGCAAGAAGCAGCCAGGTAAGTTGCAGAGCCCCCCCGGCCCAAAACATTCCAGGTGTACCTTTAAGACCAAGTTTTATTCAGGTACAAGCTCTCCCTCCTCTGTGAGGACAGATCTGCACGTTCCACCCCCCAATAGCTAGGAATCCAAAACAGTCCAGTGGAGTCTGAGTGGTAGGTGTTGCCTTCTGACACACTTCCAGTGATCAGGGGATATGGCCTATACAAATGAGTTATGCTAATGAGCTCCTGCACCTCTTTTTCTACGAAATGACCCCTGTATGTATGGAGCCTATGTAAGCACAAGTGTACAAGCAATTTCCAATGAACAAGTGTGATTGGGGGTGGAGCTTGGCACCAATTTCAAACTTCCCCTATGCACACAAACACATTTCACCCACACTGAATGTCTAAGGCAGGGGTGTCAAACTCATTTGCTATGAGGGCCGGATCTGACATAAATGAGACCTTGTTGGGCTGGGCCATGTGTTTCATAAAATGTAATGCCATGTAGCGGAGATATAAACTTGATAAAGGACGCAAACACAACGGGTTTTTTTTTAACTTAAAATAAAAACATGCTTAAAACATTAGCACTCTTGCAATACTTTGTTTATTTAACAGTGTCTGATAACTGACACCTCTTGCTCTGAACTACTGCATCAAAATGTCTGTGCTGTTGCAATCTTGGGTATGCTGTTCAGGTGTGTATCTGTAAGCTGCAAACCTACGCAGCAGCAGAACTGGAAGAAGAAGCAGAAGGACAGCCAGTTCCACTGCGGACCTGATAGAAACCCTCTGGGGGCCTGATCCAGCCCCCGGGCCGCATGTTTGACACCCCTGGTCTAAGGGCTAACATCTCAGCAAAATAAAGAGAACTCAATTAAAATTCCCTTTGAAAGGGAGTATCTTGCATTGTTGCAAAAACATAAAAGTGGCTTTCCTAATTTCCTCTGTAACAGAACCCCAGAGGAATGAAACTATAAGTAATCACGTTTTCATGCTGGCACTCTGACTTTATAT
>NW_015213401.1:0-2057 GCF_001447785.1 Gekko japonicus | reverse complement strand
GAAATAAATATATCTTTAAAAAAAAAAAGGAGGTGGTAAAATCAGTGAACAGCAATGTACTTGCAATCTCCCACTTTTATTGTACAAAAGGAAATCAATTTATACCTGCCGTTCTCAAGGTACTTAACCACAAAATATGTGCTAAACTCCTCTACGGTGCCCCAATCTGGATATCTGCATTTAACAATACGATTGAAAGAGTCCAATCCAAATTTCTTAGGAAAATTCTAGGGCTTCCAACTTCTGTACTTTATGTGGCAATATGCCTTGAGACAAACCAGAGACGTTTAGTCACCAAAGCGTGGCTCTCAACATTTAAATCTTGGTTGCGACTTAAAACTATAGAACTAGGTCTAATAGCCTCATCGCTTATATGCTGTATGAATCCTCCCTATCAGATTGGATGACATGTGTTGAAGAAAAAATTACTCTGATGGGGTTCAACATGGATTATTTGACCCTTCTATCAGAGAAGCAGGCTTTTGGCATGATTAAACAGAGATTAATCGATATAGAAATGCAAGAATTTAGTAGTCTTGCCACTGGGCACTGTTCCCTCACTTATTGGGGGATCTCTTTTAACGTACCGCTTGCAGAGTATTTCTCTTGTCTGATTGATCCCCACATTAGAAGGGTGTTCACACTGGCCCATTTTAATGTGCTCCCCTCAGTTGTGCTATATGGGAGATTTAAAAAAACACCTTTCTCGAATAAACTCTGTCTATTTGGGCTAAAGGAGATTGAAGGAACAGACCACATACTTCTGTCTTGTAGACTTTACCAGAATTTATGTGCCTATCACCTCGATCCTATACTGCAATCCCTCTGGTTTCTCTTCAGATCGCATAAATCTTTCGCCTTTTACTAAAGATTTCCGTGGAGGGCAAATCTAAGGAAAGTAAGATTATGAACCTTCTAGCCTCAAATTTCACCAAAGCGGTAGCAAACTTCCTTTACTGTGCATATAGGAGGAGAAGTCTTTTCTGTCAAAATGAGTAGTTAATTAACTGTTTGGTTTTTTTCCTTTCCTGTATCACTGAACCGAGGCCACTGCTGTAATGCCAATAAAGGTTATTGAAGATGGAGATTTATTTACTTCATTATACCCACCTGTCTCCACAGTGGGGACCAAAGTAGCTTACATTGTTCTCCTTTCCTTTTTGTCCTCATAGCAACCATGCAAGGAAGGCTAGGATGAAACTATGTGCGTGGTCCAAAATTACCAATGAGCTTCTACAGCAAGATAGGGATTTGAACCTGAGCCTGCCAGACATTACTCTGAAGTTCCAACTGCTACAACACCACACTGGCTTTTGTAGGGTGCCTGTTGTTGAAGAGTACCAAGCAAGGGGAACTTCCACATTCAGAGGCACTAAACCTCTGAATCCCAGAGCCAGAAGGTAACATACGGGGAAGGAGTCAGCCTCTATGCCCTGTTATTGGCCCTCCAGAGGAACTGATTGGCCACTGTGTGAGACAGTATGCTGGCCTAGATGGACCACTGGTGTGATCCAGCAGGGCTAGTCTTATGTTCTTATTTCTTAAGCAGCTAGGTCTAGTTAAGTAATGCAAATTGGGTAGTATCAAATCATCAAGAGATTATTTCCAGGCCTAGGATTGCCAACCTCTAGGTGGGACCTAGATATCTCCCAGAATTATGATTGATCTCCAGACAACAGAGTTGTCCCCCTTGAGAACATGGGTGCTTTGGAAGGTGGACTCTATGGCATTATATCTGGCCAAGGCCTCTCCTCCTCCAACCCCACCCTCCCTAGACTCCATGCCAAAATCTCCAGAAACTTCCCAACCTAGAGCTGGCGACTTTAGAGGCCTGCCCCCAATGAGTCCTCCCTCAAAGGCTGAAACAGCCCTGGAAATGGCCCTGCCCCATCCCCCTGCCTTTTACTCACCGAAACTCCAATCCTGGGATGCTGTGGTTTCATAGCAACAGCAACTGAGAGAATCCCTTCCTTAAATCTACCAGTGATCCTTTTATCATTTGAGGGTGTGTGTTTTTCAAAAACCCCAAATGTATATTTTTAGATTTCACATTTTTC
>NW_015213400.1:0-2081 GCF_001447785.1 Gekko japonicus | reverse complement strand
AGAAAAGGAGGTCAGCTTGCTTCTAGAGGCTTCTCCTGTAAGCACTTAGAATGCTTCTGTACATGGTGATGGTTGTAATTTGGCGATTCAGGGGGAGGGACTGTGCCTAAGTGGCAGAGCGTCTGCTTTGCATGCAAATGCCTTGGGTTCAGTCCCCAGCATCTCCAGTTAAAAGGATCAAGCTCATGTGAAAGAGCAGCTGCCAGCCTGACTCCTTGGAGAGCTGCTGCCAGTCTGAGTAGACAATACTGACCTTAGTGGGCCAGTGGTCTGATGTGTCCATGTGAATGCAAAGCAGATTGGGATTCACTGGGTCTGTCAATTGAACCGGGTTAGTGATGTGGTTCTTAACATTCTGGACCTTCATTCAGGCTACGAGTTCTTCAGTAAACACATGCCCACCTTTCTGTTATAAAAATATTCTTGGTGTTAATTCTATTTATACTGTTTGGGGGACTGTTGACACAACACAGCACCAGCCTGTGCTGATGAACACTTAGCGTTCCACTTGCACACCTTGTGCCTCTTCTGAGTGAGTGACAACTGGAGCCTTATGAGCCTTCTCCCATGAGCACTTGGGATGGCTTTGTATTGTAAGTGATGATGAGTGCTGGGAGAAGTGAAAAATCTATTCTGCAGAAGACTGTCTTGCCAGAACAGGAAGCATGAGGCACTGGTGCTTCCTGTTTGCTCTAAAGCACATTTATGCTTATATCAAATATTAAGTAAATGGAGCAGCCTTGTCTGGAATGCTTGGAACAAAGGACTTTTTTCTATATAAACATGTAAGATGGGCTACATGTCTCAAGTTCACCTTCATCAGGTTTAAAGCGACTAAAATTATAATTAGAAATGAAGTAATTCCGAAGCTGCAATCCTGAGCATGCTTACTAGGGAGCAAGTCCTGTTGAAGGATGGGGCTTGCCTCCAGGTATAAATAGTTGCCACCCATACAGATTTGCATAAACTATCCAGACTAGCAATCCTGTAATTTGGTTTTTCAAATGTGGCTCCAGTGTTCCATAGATGTTAAATACAGTCTTTGCAGAGAAGCACATAATGCCACCCTCTTATTTTTTTTCCTGTCTGTAGTGGTTGAAAAATCTATTCAAGTAGAAATGAGTTTTTGGGTTCTTTGGGGATTCTACATGTGTGAAACCGGGATATGCTTAAATCCTGGTGAAGTGTAGCTTATTGATGTCTGAAATAACTGACATATAGGTATCAGCTCATTAGCAGAATGAATGAATCTTTCATTCTGGCATATTTAGAGGCTCCCCACTGTGCCCTTATTCCTCAGCCCCCCAAAAAAAAAGCTGACAGGTGAATTCAGCCTGTTTATTCAGGAAAAGTGGCTTTCAGAAACATAATTCTGGGAGACTAGGAACAGTGAGGCCCATTCCTGAAAGGAAATACTGTATTGGCAACACAGTTCTTTGGGTCAGAACTGTCTCTGACCAGTTAGATCTGCAATCAGATATCTCTCAGCTCCTGTCTTTATGGGATGGATCTTGTGTTTATGAGATGGATAAGAAATGTTAAAATTCATCTGTGCAAACTAGAACAGTAAAGAGTTCTGCTGAATGGTTTGATTTGTTTTTGATGTGTAAATATTCCTCCTTCAAACAGGGAAGGTGATATAAATGCAAAACAAGAAAACAAGATGGCATTCCCAATTACTAGAAGACTGATGTTTAAATGAGAGTTACGGAGGATCCGACAGTTCTCCTTAGGAGAAGGTATCCTACAGTTGGGGTGCTCCTGAGAGCTTTGTTTGAGCACTGTCTTCTTCTGAAATCAGGTGTTAAACTACCAGGAGACCTTAAAATTCTGGGAAGGGTACACTATGGAGTACTGATGTTCAGCAAGAGTGCACATAGGAGTTTGTATTCATGTAGTAGTCCAGTTCAGCTATGTTATAGCCTCACATATAGTGTTTTTGTTTCATAAACCCTCCTTCTTCATATTGTCACTAGTTGAGTTGTTTCCAAACTGTGGGTTCCTCAGTGAGATGGATTCAACCTTGTCTTGGTCACAATTATAGTTCTTGCCCTGAAACTGAGCTGCAGGGAATATTGTAC
>NW_015213399.1:0-2162 GCF_001447785.1 Gekko japonicus | reverse complement strand
TCGGCTGGCCGATGGGGGGAAGCCCTGACCCCAACAGCGTCAATGGCAGCTGCCACTCTCCTTCCTCTCCTGCGAGATATAAAGGGTCCTCCAGGAGATTGATGAGAGTATGTGGCCCGCTGATCAGCTAAAGCGCTCCTTTAAATTTCTCAGGAGGGGAGGGAGGGGGTGGCCGCCGGTCCCAGGAAGCAGGTGCCATGTGCCTGAACTCCAGTGGTGGATTTGCCACTTGGAGTTCATGTGTGGGCAGCCGCTGCTTGCAAAAAAAACATTTAAAGGGTTCTCTTTAAATTTTTTTTTTTTTTTTTTGCAAACAGGGGCTCCCCACGGGGTTTCCCTTAAATGGCCTTTTGCAAGCAGGGGCTCCTCATGCATGAGCGCCAAGTGGTGAATTTGTAGTGCTTCCTGAAAATAATGGAAAATGAATCATTACTATGTTATCATTAATCAAAAAATAAAAATTTAAAAAAAAACACGAGCAGGTCTATGTGCTGTTGCCCCACCTGTCATGGATCCAGGTTATCTTTTCCATTTTCATTTTTTTTTTTCCCTCTGTAGCCACGCATGCAGAGCTCTTGGCTGTAGTGGGCGTGGCCAACTCTGAAGCCAGCCGGAACTCTGTTCCTGTGCGTTCCTGTCCCAAAATAGGCCTGGTTATACTCAGCCTTCTGTTGTTGTGGTGGTTGTATTCCCCCTTTTTCTCTCTCTTATATTTGTCACAATAGCATTCAGCAGTATCAGCAAGGGGCTGGATCCATTTTGGGATAAACGTGGCCTTTGTGCCCATTTTCCCCACATTTGAGGACCCCCTTAAGGGATTTTTGGGTGAGGGCTTACAGGGGACATCCCAAACTTGGGGGCTATCATGTTACTCTCACTCTTAAGTGGCAGTGGAGACCACACAGTGACTGCTGTCCATGTAGAATCCAATATTCTGCCATCCAGGTTCCTCCAAAGCAGGTAAGCTGGGGTGGGCAAGAATTCATCAACCAGCAGGAAGGACTGTCGACACCTGGATCCATTTGCCTGTGCCATGACTACAAGTATAGACAGCTTCAAGAGTGGACTGAATAAACATATAGAGTAGACGTCAATCAGTGGCTATTAGCCACAACATATAGATGGAACACTGTGGCTGTGGTCACACACACTAAATAATCCACTTTCAATGCACTTTCCAACTGGATTTTGCCAGTTCACACAGTGAAATCCAGTTGGGAAGTGCACTGAAAGTGGAGTCCTTAGGGTGTGTGACCAAAGCCTGTGCCTGAGGCAACAGTTTTCTGTATTCTTTGTGCTTGGGGAGCAACAGTGGGAGGGCTTCTGGAGTTCTGGCCCTGTTGATAGACCTCCTGATGGCACCTGGGTTTTGTACTGGATGGGACATTGGCCTGATCCAACATGGCTTCTCTCATGTTCTTACAGCTGCAACCAATAAGACTGTGAGCATTTTTAAAAAATAATTTTTATTGATTTCCAACATTAAATCAAGACATACATTCCCACTGGCTGTCGTCAATTGGATAGAGATATACATACACAAACAGCTACATCAGACAATGGACACATATACACACATCACCCACCCACACCATAACCTATTTCTTCCCATATCACACTGTACCCCTACATTGATATAGATACCAATTCATTGTCTTTAAGATTCATTGTTAATCATTATATATTGTTTAGCTCAAAATCTTAACTGCCTTTCAGCCAGCAATTTATCATTTTATTCGCTTAAACCATTCATTCTGGCTTTAAGGCAAGTAAGACGAATGAGTACTGGAAATACTGGTCTGTCTCTTTGGCAGTTAACAGGTTCATCCTAACATCCCCTTTAATACCATATAATTCTGGACACTTTAATCCATCTTATAAATTATTATCTCCTAGTCTACCATTCAGGTGTATCTAGTACAATATTTCTTCATTTAGTATTATTACAACTTAATCTTTAATTTCATCTTGTTATTCCTTGTCCACTCTTTTCACTGCTCCAACTTGTAGTTATCTAATTGTTTAATTTTCCATTTGTCCCCTTTTTCTAAATAGTCTGGTACGGCGTTGTGACGGGCAGACGCGCTGCATTTCGCCGTGGCCTTTCGCGGCTTCTAGGAGCCCCCTGGTCCACCGGGTGGGCTTCTCCCGACTCTCCTGGA
>NW_015213398.1:0-2440 GCF_001447785.1 Gekko japonicus | reverse complement strand
GCTCTTCAGTCTTTTTGCCATAAGGTATTAAGACTTTTCCCTGTGTATAACTAGATTCCATCTTGAGCACATGTTGCTGAGACCACTGGGAAAAGCCCTAACCACTGAAATAAGTAGAAAGGAGGAAGAGTCCAATAAGCTAAGAACATAAGGAAGCTAATGTTGGATCAGGGCATTGGCCCATCTAGTCCAACACTCTGTGTCACACAGTGCCCAAAAAATACCAGGTGCCATCAGGAGGTCCACCAGTGGGGCGAGGACACTAGACGCCCTCCCACTGTTGCCCCCCCCCAAGCACCAAGAATACAGAGCATTACTTGCCCCAGCCCGAGAGTTCCTATCTATATTTTGTGGCTAATAGCCACTGATGGACTTCTGCTCCATATGCTTCTCTAATTCCCTCTTGAAGCTGTCCATGCTTGTAGCTGCCACCACCTCCTGTGGCAGGGAATTCCATGTGTTAATCACTCTTTGGGTGAAGAAGTACTTCCTTTCATCTGTTCTAACCCAACTGCTCAGGAATTTCATTTCAGCTGAGTTAGTGTGAGCTAGCTCACAGTTTTTTAGCCTCCAGAGCACAGATTTTTGTCTTAGCTCAGGAAGAATGGCTCCAGAGCAAAATAATTTATGCAGTAGCCAAATTGTTCGCTCACAGTTTTAATGCCAGTAGCTCACAAAGTAGAATTTTTGCTCACAAGGCTCCACAGCTTAGAGGGAGCATTGATCCAGTAACACCTTGACGATTAGCGTGCTTTGTGTTTTGTAGCTATACAAGAAAGGAAGAAAGTGTGAAAATACAATGGCGTGCTCTAGGATTCACTCTATGGTTTAAATATAGCATTTCGGGTGAATCCTAGAGCTTCACTCCTAATGTGATCACATTATTATGCTAAAGAAGTGACGTTGTGTGTTGGCGCGATGCTGAATTGCCTGTCTTCACCCCCAACATTCTCCCACCAAATTCTCCACAACTGAAACTAAGCGTAAGATTTTGCAAATGATATCTGCTTCCTCTGTTTATCCCCACCTCCATTTCCCTTCCCTATGTTTGTTGTCTTCCTTGGGTCTGATTTTGGACTGTAAGCTCCTCAGGGCACAGACCATTCTTCTTATGAATTATAAAGCGCTAGGCACATTGACAATGACAGGAAGTGTGGCATAGTGGTGAGAGTGATGAACTAGCTTCTGGAAGACACATGTCCAAATCCTCAGTCCGCCAAGAAACGTTCTCAGCCTGGTTTGTTCAACAAGGGTAAACTGAGGAAGAGAAATTGATGAAGAGGAATCATGGACTTCCTAAACTGAGGAAGAGAAATTGATGAAGAGGAACCATGGACTTCCTAGGGTGGGATAAAAATATGCTAAATGCATTAATTTTGGTTTCCTGAAGTGCCAGATTGGTCTATGCAAGACAATACTGGCCTCTGCTGTATCTCTATGGTACTTTCCTCAGAGGAAGGCAGGAGCTTTGCTTGGAGACAGTGGCCTTTTCCACACCAGGTTTTGGATGGTTTTTTTTTGGGGGGGGGGGAGTAAAACACAGGAAAAACTTGAAGAAAAAATGGGAGAGCAATGACTGGTAAATGATAGTGTCTGTAATAGAGGAGAAAAGTTGATGCAGGTAAAAAGTCAAGGTGGTATAGCAAAAACCTGGTGCGGAAAAGCCCCAGTTCTTTCTTTCTAATAAAAAAAGAATGCACCAGTTAATTTATTAAGAAGAAGAGATTGGATTTATACCCCGCCCTTCACTACCCAAAGGAGTCTCAGAGCGGTTTACAATCTCCTTCCCCTTCTCCTCCCCACAACAGACACCCTGTGAGGTAGGTGGGGCTGAGAGAGCTCTTACAGAAACTGCTCTTTTTCAAGAACAGCTGTGCCAGAGCTATGGCTTGCCCAAGTTCACCCAGCAGGTGCAAGTGGAGGAGTGGGGAATCAAACCCAGTCCTCCCAGATTAAAGTCCGTGCACTTAAGCACTACACCAAACTGACTCTCAAAATACATCAGATCACAGTGCCATGAATACATACACATCTAACTAGCTGCAAACAAGCAATGATGAGGAAAAATGCAAGTAAAAATGCAAATGCAAATAAAATTAGGGAGAACATTTAACTGTATTATTAATGTTATTTTTAATTTTTTTAAAATTGCATTTGCAAAAAGCTATCAACATTTGCACCATACCTCATATTCAGTAGTTTACATAAAAAGGAAAGCAAGCTCCTGGGTATATAAATGGCTAATAAAAATGTAATGATCATACAGATAAAAGGAGACACCTGCCTGTCTATCTCTTTACCTGTAGCAGGTATAACTCATCAGAAAATGAAGCTGGGAATCTGGAAATTGGCCACCCATTCAGGATGATGACATAACCCAGCCAAAAATCAGACCAAGAGTCCCAAAACTAGCCCCTTGCTGATCATGGGAATTGCTGTG
>NW_015213397.1:0-2098 GCF_001447785.1 Gekko japonicus | reverse complement strand
GAAAGGTTTACTGAGAAGTTTAAACCACTTCTTAACAGTGATGCCCAAACCTCTGAGTTTATTGGGGCTTTCAAATCTTTTGTCCAGAGTTTTTTAAAATGTTTTCTGCCATTTACTATTAACAGCTAATAGAAAATTATACATCATACAGAATATATTCCTTTCGCTGTTTATAGCTAATTTTTCAAAAATTATCAATTGGGTTCTTATTTCATCTTTACATAGTAATGTTTGTAGAAGATTTTTAACCTGTAGATACTGAAACCAAGGGATTTGCCCATTGCTTAAAGATGACATTTCTGCAAATGTAACAACTGTTTACCCATCAGGGATTAAGGATTTATAATCGGACATCTTCAGATCTTCCCAGATTTAAAATTTCCTTCTTTTGCAGCTTGGCTAAACTTTTTATATCTTATAACAGAAGTGCTAATTTTGGTCTGACATTTATCCAGGCATTTTCTAAGGCATTGATAACAAAATTATCCTTAGCATAATGACTATTTTTATCTCTTTTATTCAACCAAATCCAGACTCTCAAAGTATTGACACAAAAGATTGCTCAACTAGAGTCTTTATGTTGTGTCTTTATCTTCATTTATCCAAATAGTAATACTTTTGAACACTGAGAATTCCCAAGCCTCCTGTTATGATCTTATCCTGGGCATCTTGAAAATTTAACCTAGGTCTCTTGTAATTCCAGATAAAGAGATAAACATTTTTGTATGTTTTTAGACTCTAGTTTCTTTATCAATACAGGAACATTCCAAAACAGAAAATTAAGTTTAGGTAGTATTGACATTTTAATTAAATTTATCTTACCTAGCAACATTAATTTTAACTGCAACCAGGTGGATAATAGGTTTTTAATTTCCTTCATGACTTCCTTGAAGTTCAAGTGATACAGATCTTTAGTGCTTTTGGGGATATAAATACCAAGATATTAACAACACTGCTTCATTTAACTTTTTTAACAGGCCACATATGAATAATCACTTTTAAAAACATTAAACAAAAGAGCCTCGGTTTTAGCAATGTTGCTTTTGTAACCAGAAATATTTTCAGATTCTTCTATCGTATCTTCTAATATCTTGCTCAAATTCTCAATATTAGTTAAAAACATTACAGTATCATCAGCATATAAATTTAGTTTGTAACAATACTCATTTACAGTAATTCCCTTTATATTAGGTGTTTGACAGATTATAGCTGCAAAAGGTTCTAAGATTAAATTGTGAATAATAATGCTGATAGAGGACACCCTTCTCTTACTCCTCTCATTATATCGAACTATTGGGAGAGCTCCCTATGTATACACAGTCATGGTAGAACCAGAGTATATTATGCCTGTCCAATTTATAACATTTTCACCAATGCCAATAGCTAGGTTCTACCCTATCAAAGGCCTTTTTGACATCTAAAAACAAAAAAACTGTAGAGGTATTGTGTTTTGTTTTGTTTTATTTTTTTTATTTTTTCCATACTACAATCTCTACAAAGGAAAAGGGTAATACAAGGATTCTAAAACTGAAATTAAGGCAAGGATCAAATACATTAATCATTTCTAATTATTCTGTCCTGCAAACTTATATTAAAGAAGATGTGGTATCGTGTCCCATATTTTAGATATCGTTTAAACTAACTTGAGTCTTTAAACAGTTTTGAATGCATTACAGTCCAAAGTGAACTATCAGGATTTATTCCTTGTTTTTCTTTTAGTCCATTTTAGCTTTAAGAATTTTAGGAGCAGCTGCCCCCTTTTTATCATCAGAGTCTTCTGAGGAACCATCAGGCATGCTTGAGCTGTCTTCTGAGTCTTGTGAGCTCTTCTCTTCTTGTTGTATGTTGACGTCTGTTTCCCCTTTATCTGGTGGTGTCGACTGTTGTTCTAGAAAATTCTTTGCTTTCTGCAGAGAGTCGATCTTCATCTTTTTGCCACTGTGGTTGAATGTAAGTCCTTCTGGAAAAATCCATCTGAAGAGGATGGAATGATTTTGTAGAAATGTGGTTAGTTTTTATATTGTCGTCTCCGTTTTCATATTTCGAATGGAATATCTCTTAAAGTCTTCGCTTCTTCTCCTTTAATTTTCAGTGCTTT
>NW_015213396.1:0-2242 GCF_001447785.1 Gekko japonicus | reverse complement strand
CAAATCTCCAGCTATTTCCCAACCCAGAATTGGCAACCATAATCCCTCTCCATCCTCTAGTTAGAAGGCTAGACAGAATGCCTATTTTGCCTTTCATATCACAGTATGGTCTACTTAGACTAGCAACACCTCTACAGGGTCTCAGGCTGAGGTCTTTCACATCACCTCCTGCCCGATTCTTTAACTGGCGATGGTGGGGATTGAACCTGGGACCTTCTGCGTGCCAAATGCAGATGCTCCACCACTGAGCCACGCCCCCCCATCACACACAGGCAAAGCAACCCCTGATGCTTTGCAAACACAGGTGGCAATTAGCAGAAGGGGATGAGGAGGGAGGGTCTTTCCCACTGGAGGGTCTAAAGGAGCAGAAAGGAAGCTAGAGGAGGGGGAGAAATGGGATCCCCCCCGGTGAGTCTTGGTGCCCCCCCCCATACGCATGCACCTAGGGCTTTTTTTGTAGAAAAAGCCCAGCAGGAACTCATTAGCATAATAGGTCACACCCAAAAGCAGGAACTCATTAGCATATTGGGCCACACACCCCTAACAGCACAGCTCATTAGCACATTAAGCCGCACCCCCATGTTACCAGAAGTGTGGTCATCCAGCCACACCCACCTTTACCCACCTGTTGCTTCTTATTCTGTTTACCCAGGGCTTTTTTGTAGCAGGAACTCCTTTGCATGTTAGGCCACACACCCCTAATGTAGGCAATCCTAATGAGTGCCTGATCTTGGGTGTGGCCTATTATGCTAATGAGTTCCTGCTGGGCGTGGCCAACTTGGGAGCCAGCTGGAAATCCGTTCCTGTGCGTTCCTGCCCAAAAATAGCCCTGCATGCACCTGTTATTCCAGGAACTTGGCAGACTTCATCTTTTTCCCGTTATGGAAATCATTCATTAAGCTCTTAAAGTCGGGTCACCAGTTCTCTTCTTTGGGGCTGTTTTTAAAAAAAACTGATGAAAATGTCCTCTTTCTGGGTTGGAAGCAGTGTTCCCTCTACGCTGGGTTAGTGTGAGCAAGCTCACAGCTTTTTAGCCTCCAGCTCACACATTCTTTGTCTTTGCTCAGGAAGGATGGGGCTCCAGAGCAAACTAATTTATGCAGCAGCCAAATCGCTCGCTCACAACTTTAATGCCAGTCGCTCACAAAGTAGAATTTTTGCCCACAAGACTCTATCGCTTAGAGGGAACATTGGTTGGAAGGTTAGAAATATTCCTTGTTAGTAGCAATTCCCACAGTTCCAATCCGAGGGATATTTAAAATGAGATTTGTCAGAGTGATCACTTGTATGCCGTAGTCAGTCGGGAAATTTGCCCCCCCTTTTTTTTTTGCTTTTCAAAATATGGTTGTAAGGGGAGAAACTGATAGGGATCTTTTGGGAACCCATCACCAGTATTCTGTAACAAGATTATTAGAGATTGCTGTTAGGAGATGACACACACAAAAGGGTGAACTGCCATAAAAAAAGGTTCATTGACAAGCTAAAAGTGGAAAACAGGCTACTATAGATCAGAATGTATGAAATTTGCAAGGCCAGACTCTGATAAAAGTGGAAAACGATGCTATAAATTAGAAAATTTACATCTGCTGTGTCACAAGAAGAAGAGAAAGGAGATAACATATTGGTCACACTTGGCAACAGAACGCATCTAGCTTTTAAAGGTAAAGGCAAAGGTTCCCTTGCTCGAAAGCCAGTCGAATCTGACTCTAGGGTTGCGGTATTCATCTCCGTTTCAAAGCTGAAGAGCCAGCACTGTCCAAAGACATTTCCATGGTCACGTTACCGGCATGACTAAACACCAAGGCTCACGGAACGCTGTTCCCTTCCCACCGAAGTGGTACCTATTTATCTACTTGCAATGTCTTGCTTTCGATCGGCTAGGTTGGCAGGAGCTGGAACTAGAGACGGGAGCTCACTCCATCATACGGCACACTCGGGTCTCGAACTGCTGAACTACCGACCTTCCACAGCCTGCAGTTCAGCGTCTTAACCACTTGAGCCACCGCAGCTCCTATCTAGCTTTTACTGCAACATAAAATCATATTTGGCAAGGAACATATGTACATATATGGAATTAGCACAACAGGAAAATGGGGAGGGAGAGGGGTGCAATTTAATTAAAAGAAACAAAGGCAGGATAACCTGAGAAAGGTGGTATGAGTTAGGTCGTAAGTCTGGGAGCTACTTAGGTGACAGAGACTTTTCGCGATCAGGAGAGGGCATTAAGGCTTGCATAAGTTAA
>NW_015213395.1:0-2429 GCF_001447785.1 Gekko japonicus | reverse complement strand
ATGAATTCATCTGGCCTCCTCCTGAAGGAAAACTTGCCGTACATTGGAAGTTTTGTCTGCCACAAAGAGTACAGTATATCTAAAGTCATCACATTTATGTTTCTTAGTATTAAAATGTTCAGTTAAAGCTGTCAGAGATATTATTTTTAATACGTGAGATATGTTCCAGGATGCGCACCTTGATAGGTCTAGGTGTCTGTCCGATATAGATTATATCACAGGCACATAAAAATAAGATACACCACATTTCCACTTGAACATGTTGAAAACTTGGACAGTTTTATCATTAACAGAAGCACTGTGTCCAGATCACGGGAGGTGGTAGTTCCGCTCTATTCTGCGATGGTCAGGCCTCACCTGGAGTACTGTGTCCAGTTTTGTTCGCCACATTTTAGGAAGGATGTTGGCACTCTGCAGGAGCATAGCCGAAAGATAGCCCTGCAACATACCCGAAAGATGGTTGTCCAGCCTCCGCTTGAAAACGTCCAGTGAAGGAGCATCCACCCCCTCCCGAGGCAGTCTGTTCTGCTGACAGGGGCCAGTCAGTTCCCATGGATGGCCAACCGAGCATAGAGGCCGGGTTCTTCCCCTGATCTGGCCTCCTAGCTCTGGGATTCACAGGTTGACTGCCTCTGAATGTGGAGGTTCCGCTCAGCCACCACAGCTAGTAGTCTTTGACAGGCTTACCCTCCATGAATCTATTGAATCCCCTTTTCAAGCTGTTTATTCCTGTGGCCATCACTACATTCTCTGGCAGCGAAGTCCACATTTTAATCACTCTCTGTATAAAGTAGTAAACGTGCCTTGATGGTATTGGTTTCAAGCAGGGGTCATTTTGTCGAAAAAGAGGTGCAGGAGCTCATTAGCATACCTTATTTGCATATGCCACACCCCCTGGCGTCACCGGAAGTGTGTCAGAA
This sequence comes from Gekko japonicus, assembly GCF_001447785.1. Classification (NCBI taxonomy): domain Eukaryota; kingdom Metazoa; phylum Chordata; class Lepidosauria; order Squamata; family Gekkonidae; genus Gekko; species Gekko japonicus. The sequence continues at coordinate 1,509 of NW_015213395.1, read as the reverse complement.
GGCAACACCCACCACTCAGGCTCCACTGGACTGTTTTGGATTGCTAGCTATTGGGGGGGGGGTGCAGATCTGCCCTCGCAGAGGAGGGAGAGCTTGTACCCAAATAAAACTTGGTCTTAAAGGTGCCACTGGACTGTTTGGGATTGGGAGGGGAGGCTCTGCAGCTTACCTGGCTGCTTCTTCCTCTGACTGAGGGCTGCTGGGAGCAGGAGGTGGGGCTTGTTGCATGTACCCGCCCCCTGGGCTCCTTACTGCCGGAGCTCCGCTCTTGTGCGCTCCTGCAGGAAATGACCCCTGGTTTCAAGCCTTCGGAAAGCTGCTGTCTGTCCCCAGTTTCAATGGTCAACAATGATTTAGGAAGCTTCACTGAACACGGAATTCATCAGAACAAAATGAAATTAACTCTTCCGACCAGGGATGGGGGAAATTGGTTTTCAAACATCGGTGGCATCAACATAGTGCACTGGTCAGGGTGGTGCCTGTCATGTCCTCCATTTGCCCAAGGGCACTCTGGGTAAACGCAAATCTGAGAATCCTTCTCGTTCCGTATAATTCATAAACTTTCACTTGGTAGCAGAGGAGACTGGGCCAGCAGGGGGCAATGGTAGCCCGAATACGGCTTCGTCTTTATTTTTGCTGAAGGCATTTCTGCAAGAAATATTGGGAATTATGACTGTCATTCCTGGATTGAGTGAGGTCCTTCGGCCGCCTACATCTCCCCGTCGTCCGCTTTTTAATCCATTCCGCCTTCCCCTTCTTTACGAATTCTGTTCTCTCTCTTCCTCCTCCACATCTGTAAAGCTGCAGCTCTGAAGTCACATTTTTTTCTCGTGTTCTGCTTGACGATCGTGCTGTGGAAAAGTAGGCCCTGTGAAGATCTGGACCACAGAACTAATTCCACAGCTTAGAGGGAACATTGCCCAGGAGTACTGCTGAACTTGGAGCTCGAGAAGGAACTTCCCAGAGAGGTCTCGCAAGAGGAAGAGAAGAACCAAGGTACCAGAGACCCAGCACAGACAGGGTAGCTCAGTTGCTGGAGGGCAAGACAGGGGGATAATTCCAGGGAACTGGAATCCTGGGCAGGGTTGACCTTCTTCCAGGAGCAACCATGGAGACGGAACTGGCCCACCCACCGGTCTGAACTTTCCACCACAGCACTGGTTGGGGACCCCAAATGAAGAAGGCATCGGTGTCCCAACCCACCACCCACCACGAGGCTTGTACAAACCGGAGCTTGTCCCTTTAGATCCTCCGCAGCTTTGCTCGACCCTACTCAATCCTGGGCAGGGTTGACCTTCTTCCAGGAGCAACCATGGAGACGGAACTGCCCCCCCACCGGTCTGAACTTTCCACCACAACACTGGTTGGGGACCCCAAATGAAGAAGGCCTCGGTGTCCCAACCCAACACCCACCACAAGGCTTGTACAAACCGGAGTTTGTCCCTTTAGATCCCCCGCAGCTTTGCTCGACCCTACTCAAGTCCTCCTTGTGGGGCAGGGGGGCCTGGA
>NW_015213394.1:0-1981 GCF_001447785.1 Gekko japonicus | reverse complement strand
CCACAAACCCCGAGCTTACCCTGCCTAGATCACCCAAACCAGGTGAAAAGGCCGAGGTACTGGAGGCAGGAGTCAGTGAGGCAAAGGGGTGCTGGGCCACGGCGCAACCCCTTTTCCATAGGGCGCGTCGTCAGGTGCGCGGCCGGAGGGCAGGCCCCGAGACGACGGCGCCACCGGAACCGCCCCATCCAAGTAACGTTGGGCCTTCCGCACCGCCCGGGATGAGCAACCTGGTAGCCGGCCCAATTTCTGAGGTCTCCCGTTCCCCTGTTTAGGAGGGGTCGGGAACTCTCCGACACGGCTGAAGGGGGCAAGGAAGACCCCCTCCTCCCGGCTGGGGCGCCACACCTGTCTACATCAACCATAAAAATGTAATGGTTTAGTCAAATGTGTAACCCAAGTGGTTTTGTAATATTTACTGTATGGCAAACATACAAGTTCAGCACATCTCATAGTGGTCTTTGTCTGCCTTTTTTGGGTTTCCCCACAGAGATGTTGTTCTTTGCTGTTACTCCCAAATTAGAGCACTGTGTTGGGGAGCATCTGCCAAACTGTCCACTTCCCAAGGTTTCCCCAGCCTAGTCATCCTCTCTCTCAAACCTGGTTTACTACAACGTTCCCTGAGGGCCAAAACACATGGTATATGGGACACAAGTCAGGTCTATTGGGATATTTGATGATCCCATGCAAGGAGATAACGCCTATACAGACATGATATAGTGCCTCCCCCAGGCCGTCACTCATTCCAACAAGGACACAGGTGCTCTACCTGACTGGATGACTACAAGTGTCCAATTGCTGCATTCAGCTCAAGAGAATTTCAAGGGTGGAGGAGGGGCTGGATGTGCTGAGCCTGAGGAAGGGGCAGGCAGCCCCCCCAAGCCATTTCTGCTGGCAGAAACAGCATGGGGGGGGGAGACTTGAAGCCTCTCCTCCTCCCCCGAAGTGCTCTTGAACCAAATGGAAATGCTTTGCAAGTGAATTCCCCTGATTATGTGACCTGACACATGTCATGTGCATTGTGTACTTTAACCCTGAGAGAATGCAGTCCAAGCACATTAATACGCCACCTGGACAGGAAAGTGCATATTTTTGGAGGTCCTGCTGCCGCCACCCTTTTTATTTCAAACTTGGATGACTTTAAAAGGGCAGTGTACAAATCCTTGGAGGATGGGTCTATCAATGGGTACTAGTCCCAGTGGTGACTCTCCATGATGGATATCTACTCCCTCCAGTATACCTCTTTACATCAGTTGCTGGGTAGCACAGGGGGCAGGAAGATGTTGTTGCAGTCTTCCTCTTTGTGGGCTTCCTAAAGGCAGCCGGCCAGCCGCTGTGATGTGATGGGCCTTTGGGTTGATCCAGCATGGCTCCTCTTGTGTTCTTATCTGCCCCTTCTGGTTACAATTCCCAGGCACACACCTTTAGACTGCTACCCTAGAGTCTAGGTTACAGCTGGACATACTGGGAGGAGTGCAGCCCACTCAGCTTCCACAATAGCCCACCTTAGGCTTGATAGCAGGCCTGCCTGGGATCTTTTCCACACACTGGAGTTATTCACGATTTCCCTGGGAGTCAATCCACAAACACTGGAATGGGTTCAGGCAGAGTTCTTCCAGAGGCCTGCCCTCCCTGGGCATTTTTACAATCATGGAGTCTGCTTGTTTTCTTCTGCATGAGGCTTAAATAATAATGATAATGAAGGATTTTCTAGGGAGGGTGCTGTTGTCATTGGTGTCGTTGTTGGTGTCACAGCACAACCCTTATTTTTTTAAAAAAAATGGCCCCAAATATTTATTTATTTGTTTGTTTCTTTGTTGTATTTATAACCCGCCCTCCCCGCAAGCGGGCTCAGGGCGGCTCACATGTCCTCTGCTTCTCCTCAGGTAGATATATTACAAGTATTGTTAACTGTATAGCGTAGGGGATGATAGGGTAGACTATCATAACTATAAGCCGGAATGAGTCACTACAGTAACTC
>NW_015213393.1:0-2129 GCF_001447785.1 Gekko japonicus | reverse complement strand
TACCCTTAAACGGCAATAGGATCACCAACAAGGGCAGAACCTGCCCCCAGCCCGGGGCCCGAGGAACACCAGCACAGGGATGGGTGGAGCTCTCTCCCTGGGCTTACCCTCCACCCACTGGCAAAGTGATTCCTGGGCGGGCTCTTGACCTCCACCGGGGGGAGGAGAGACATAAGGAAACATGAAAGCGTGGGCCCTGTGGGGAGGGACCCAGGAGCATGATGTGACAGTAAGTTTTCCCCTCTAGCACCCCTGCTTTTTTGGGGGGGGTGATGATGACCAACCATAAAATGCTTTTAGGCAGTGTTAAGGAGCGCCCCCACAGGGGACGGGCCCAACAGGAACTCCCCCGATGGGAGGTGAGATGTAAGGAGACATGGAAGGGTGGGCCCTGCGGGGAGGGACTTGGGAGCATGACGTGACAGTAAGTTTTCCCCTCTAGCAGCCCTGCTTTTGGGAGGGGTTGGGTGATGAAGACTGACCATAAAATGCTTTTACGCAGTGTTAAGGAGCACCCCCACAGGGGACGGACCCAGTGGGATCTCCCCCAAGGGGGAGGAGAGTCGTAAGGAGACCCAAGAGGACAGACATAAGGAGACATGGAAGGGTGGCCCCTCCAGGGAGGGACTTGGGAGCGTGGTCTAACTGCCTGGCCATGGTGGGTGGACGGGTGGAGAGTGGCTCCCAGAAGAACCCCTCCTAGCATGGGTGGCCTTCGTCCCACCGGGATCACCCATGGAGATAAAGGGGGGAAGGAAGGGGGGACATGAGGAGGTAAGATGAGAAACTGCAGTCTCAATCCACCCCATCCAGAACAGGGTTGCCCAGCGTGGATAGATTGACCTTCAAAAAGGACAGGTCATCCACCCTGGCTGGGTCTAGTTGGGATCGATGTGGGCAAAGGATGTCTTCCAGGTGGGAGAACACCCGCTCACTCTGGACACTGGTGGGCGGGCAGGAGAGCAGACTGTTGGCCACGCTGGTGAGATCCGGCCATATGGTGGCCTTGCACGCCCAGTATTCAAGTGGATCCAAGTTGGCGGGCTCGAGGGGCTCAGCCAGGATCTTGTGGACCATCACCTTGGCAGACTCCTCCGCCATTGCATGCCTGGCACCCACAGCTAGTGCAGAATGCTGCAGCCAGGCTACTGATGGGTCTCTCTATATGGGACTATATACAGCCTGTGCGGAGGACACTGCACTGGCTGCCTATAGCGTACCAAATCCGGTTCAAGGTGCTGGTTCTAACCTTTAAAGCCCTATATGGTCAGGGGCCTGCCTACTTGAGAGACCGCTTCTCCCCATATGTGCTCCAGAGAGCACTCTGGTCAGGGTCGCAACATCGTTTGACCCTCCCTGATCTGAAAGAAGCCAGGTTGAATATCACCAGGACCAGGGCTTTCTCAGTGGCAGCCCCATACTGGTGGAATGAGCTCCCGGAGAACATCAGGGCCCTGTGAGACCTCTTACAGTTCCGCAAGGCCTGTAAAACGGAGCTCTTCCACCAGGCTTTCGATTAGGGGCTGCCACTGATGAATGTGCCCTGGAACATCTTCTGGTCTGAAATCTAGAACATCTTCTGGCCTGAGACCTCGCTGGATGCTACCCCTATCATTGGATGTGATTTAGACTATCGCCATCATCTGTCGGTTTTATTTGTAAACTGTTGCTGTTTTAATTTGGTATTGTATTTATTAATTGTTCTAACTCTGTATTGTTTATGTTATTTTAACTTTGTTAGCCACCTGAGCCAGCGTGTCCGGCAAGGTGGTATACAAATAGAAGCAATAACTAAATAAATAAATACATGTGGACCTCTCCCCTGATGAACGTGTACCCCGCATACCTGGCATTCCACCACACAGGGATCATTGGACTGCAGCCCTGGCCCCACACCCATCAGCAGTGCGGTTTTCAGGCATAACTGTTTCCCGGACTCAGACCTGCATAACCGTTTCCCGGACTCGGACCCTGGACGGAGGGGGGGGGGGGTGTACCGACGGTTGAGGGACAGGTGGACGATCGCGGCTGGGAATCCCTAGGCACAAAACAGGATGACACGCTTCAGCCATTATCACCACCCTCGCCACTATCGACAGTGGTCTCCTCCAAGATCAGCCCCATGGACA
>NW_015213392.1:0-2064 GCF_001447785.1 Gekko japonicus | reverse complement strand
GGTAAAATCTTGCTTGCCTACTTTTTAAAGATATTTATGTGCCACTTTTCCACTTAAAAGGGAGCCCTCAGAGCAATCCAAATGATAACGTATGAGAAAACAAAACAATGAGGAGAAATACAGGAGAGCAGGCAGCAGCGTAAACTCAGTCCAAAGACCTCTTATAGCAAAAAAAAAGAGGCCAGAACTGATTGTTAAGGGGGGGTGGGAGGAACAAAATCCATGTAATACCTTTTATTAGGTCAACCAAAATGACAGAAAACATTTTGCTACTGTTTTGTGTCATCTGGAATGAACTAACAGAAGGAATTACAAGGATTTTGTTTCTTGTTCTGTGTTTTGCATGTGGGGCAATATGGTTATTTACAGCCTTTTCCCTGGTTTAGGGGGGGGAAAGGACAATTAGCCAAGCACCAGGATGATGAGAGAAATGGCAAATCTCCTTGGGGAGGTTCCACTGTGGAGACAGCTGTGTCACTCCTGTAGCCACCGACCGACCTCACTTCAGAAGGCCAGAGGAGATACAGAGAAGGGCCTACCTTACAAGCCTGCCATAGAAGTGCTGAATGCTATTTTTAATTGCCCTGCCTATTAAATGGCACCAACTGAGACCATTCCAAGCTTTCACAGGGCCTTGCTTCAACAACAGCAAAAACCAATCATCAGCATGTAGTTAAAAAAAGAAGATACTTTTTATACCCCACAGTATTTGTTTTGCTTGTACAATACAGATTACAATTGCAGAAACATTGGAGAGTAGCCTGCTGATTAGAAGATCAAACACCCAGTTGCTATGGAGACTATGATCCTACTGCAAGGATAATTAGTAGTAAGAGCCAATTGGTGAACACATTTGTATCAGCAGGCTCGGCGAACGGGTCCAAATCTCCAAATTGTTACTGATGTGAAGCAAACCCATCTGGCTAAATCAATAGAAATATGACGTAGATGCATTCCTTGTGGCTCACATTTGCCAGTATGTTTTATTTGTGGGATCTGACACCTGCACTTTGACTACTCCCAGGTGGTTCTGACTGGAAATCTTGTGTGTTTTGAAGCACAGGGCCCTGATGCGCTGTCTCCTGGGAGACCATCAGCCAACTTGGCGTCTTAATTCATCAGCGATAGGGTTATGTAGAGAGCATGGCACAACCACTGGGTATAGAGGTGTTATTCTAAGAATAAGCAACACTTGGATGTGTGGTAAGATAGCCAGACTGGTACCCTAGAGAATAAATTTTTGTCTCCTTACACTTTGGAGCTGGACGGATGAGGTTGGAGGTAAAAATTCAGTTGCCATCACCAACTAAGAGCTGATGGAGAAGGCCAGTGTCTGTACTAAGGGTGAAGATTCTGAATGCTCTTCTTCATTTTCCTGGCTTTCAGTGGAAAATGCATTTTCTGGAGGGAGGGGGAAGGAACCTGCCATGGGAAATGGCACTTCAAACAACCTATCTTTCCTAGCATGACTTTCTGCTTGGGCTGGTGGAAATTGTAGTTTTCATTTTATTTGTTTGTTTAAAACCTGTTTATGCCATTGTCCACCCAATTCAGGGCCCCGAAGGCAGATTAAAAGCAGCTTTTAAATATATGTTTGTAAAACAATAAAAAAAACAATTAAACAAAACATGTCAACTTGAATGAAGGTGAGGAAGAGTGAACACCAAGCAAAACAGGAAACTCTTTGTCTGCTTGCAAAGATAATGATCAGTGGATTTCCTTGGGGGAATGAATTCCACAGTTTTGGTGCCACGACTGAGGAGCCCCTTTGGTGGGTTGCTGCTCACCCTGCCTCAGATGACAGAAGCAGCCAAAGCAAAGCCCCTGAAGATGACCACAGTGGTCACGTAGGTTCATTTGGGAGTAGGCAGTCCTTGAGGTATGCTAGTTCTAGGCCACATAGGGCTTTAAACGTCAGTACCTTGAATTAGGCCCAGCAACACATTGGGAGCTAGTGCAGGTAGCTTCCTAATTTTAATCATAAGGCTGAGAGAACTACATTTTCCATCAACCCCACCAGTCCGTGAACATGCACAAAATGCACTCCGTATTGCTTGTTTTAAA
>NW_015213391.1:0-2332 GCF_001447785.1 Gekko japonicus | reverse complement strand
TCCATTTCGGCAACTTCCATAACTTTTTATATAAATTCATCTTTTGTAGGTATATTTTCATTCTTACAGTACTTCGCAAGCAGAATTCTGGCTGCTACTAATATATGCATAGTTAAATATATTTTATATTTCTTAAATACCTCAGGTAACATATTTAATTTTAAAAATTCTGACTTCAATTGTACATTGATTTCAAAAATATCTTCTGTTCTAATATCTGGGGCAGTGAAGCTCTGTATTCTTGTTGCTTGGGGGGGCAACAGTGGGAGGGTTTCTGGAGTTGTGGCCCCACTGATAGACCTCCTGATGGCCCCTGGGTTTTGGCCACTGTGGAGAGGAGGAGGAGGAGGAGATTGGATTTATACCCCGCCCTTCACTTGGAGTCTCAGAGCGACTTACAAACTCCTTTCCCTTCCCCTCCCCATAACAGACACCCTGTGAGGTAGGCGGGGCTGAGAGAGCTCTGACAGAAACGGCTCTTTTTCAAGGACAGCTCTTATCTGAACTACGGTTTGCCCAGTGTCGTCCCAGCCAGGTGCAAGTGGAGGAGTGGGGAATCAAACCCGGTTCTCCCAGATTAGAGTCCACACACTTAACCACGACACCAGACTGACACAGAGTGTTGGACTAGATGGGCTATTGGCCTGATCCAGCATTGGCTTCTCTTATGTTCTTATGCTCTTATGTCATTAAAAATAGAATGTGTGATCCAGGCTGGGTGTGTGACCCCTTCCTTCTATTAATGAATTTGAATGGAATACCTGAAAGATGGTTACTTCCAGTAATGAGACAACCATCCAAAGTCTCTATTCAATCCAAGTCTGACTGAGTCAAATTTACATATAAATTCCAATTCAGCAGCTTCCCCGTTGGATTCCGATTTTGAAATCTTTCTGCTGAACTACGGTGACCTTTAAGTCCTTGGTGGAATGTCCTGGCAGATTGAAGTGTTCTCCCACTGGTTTCTGGATATTGCCATGTTTGATGTCAGATTTGTGTCCATTTATTATATTGTGTAGAGCAGGGGTGTCGAGCTCATTTGTTATGAGGGCCAGATCTGACATAAATGAGACCTTGTTGAGCCGGGCCACGTGTGTCATAAAATGTAATGCCAGGTAGTGGAGATATAAACTTTATAAAGGACACAAACACAATGGACACAAACACTCCTCCACTTGCAGCTGCTGGATGACCTTGGGCAAGCCACAGTTCTGTCAGAGCTGTCCTTGAAAAAGAGCAGTTTCTGTCAAGAGCTCTCTCAGCCCCACCTACCTCACAGGGTGTCTGTTCTGGGGAGGGGAAGGGAAAGGAGTTTGTAAGCCGCTCTGAGACTCCCTTGGGTAGTGAAGGGCAGGGTATAAATCCAATCTCCTCTTCTTCTTTTTACTTAAAATAAAAACATGCTTAAAGCATTAGCTCTGTAAGCTGCAAACCTACATTTGATTTATTGAGATTCACCACAGAAATCTCATGCTCAGAGTTCTGAGTCTAGGACCCAGGTTAAAACATGAAATGGCTGAGTGATTAAGAGAGTCTGGGGAAGCAAGCTGTGTTGCAGCAGTAGAACTGGAAGCAGGAGATGGCCAATTCCACTGTGGGCCTGATCCGGCCCCCAAGCCACATGTTTGACACCCCTGCCGTAGAGGTTGGCTGGTTTTTCCCAATGTGCAGTTGGCGCCCCATTCCAAATTTCCAGGAATTTCCCAGTCTGGAATTGGCATCACCGCTTTCAAAGGAGCTTTTGATCCAAGGTCACTGTGAGCCATTTCATTTTATCCACCTTCGTCCTGGCATCGAATTCCAATTATTGCCACGAGCACATATGGAAACGTATCAAGGTACAGCTCTAACTCAATGCATTGGCCTAGTTTCAAGTTTTTTCTTAAGTTTTGGGGCGAGGGTAATGACTACAGGATTCAGGCCATTCCTTATTAGCAATAACAACTTTCACAGTTGGCCTCCCCCCCCTCCAGTGAGTTCTCTGAGACCCCCGACTGGGAGAGGGAAGGCCTTTCTTATTGTGCAACTCGCCTTTGGTTAGGCATTCAGCAGCGCCTTTGAATAAATCCATTTTTACATTGTTCGGTAAGAGAAAAGGCAAAAGAGAACACAGGTATTACTGAAGAGGGAAAATGCAAGGGGAGGAAGGAGGCATTGGTCAACGACTTCCTTCGGAAGGGAAAGCAGTTAACCCCCAAAGATCTGCAGACGTCCGTTCTGAGAGGCCCATTTCACGATTCAGCAGATGGGCTTCCTTGGGTACAAAAATTTAGGCTAGGAATATTCACAGTGGATTGATACATCAGTGGCTGAGCACAGCCTAACTCAAACA
>NW_015213390.1:0-2173 GCF_001447785.1 Gekko japonicus | reverse complement strand
CAATGTTGCATAGTCAGCTCGTTTTTCTTTCCAGATCTTTTTTGTAGGACAGTCTTCTATCTTTCATTTCAGTGCAAATATTACTCTGGCAGCTGTCAACATATATCTCAGTAGGTCTTGTGAGGTTCTGTCTATATTATCTGGTAAGTTTCCCAGTAACATAGTCTCTGGTTTCATCGGAAATTTGGCTTTTAAAATATTTTTAATTTCTTCATGTATATTTTTCCAGTATCTTTTCATCTTGATGCAAGTTTACCACATATAGTAAAAGGTGCCATCTTTTTTTTTACATTTCCAGCAAGTCCCTTTGTAATTCTTGTCCACCTTTGCAATATCTTTTGGGGTGACATACCATTGGTAAAACATCTTGTACCAATTTTCTCTTAATGCTTGGCTAGCAGCGAATCTAGTACCTTTAGTCGATAGGTTTTCCCAACACTAAAACTGTATTTCCTCACCGAGATTTTGCATCCATTTAATCATGCAGGGTTTGACCTGTTCTCCTTCCGAATCATATTGAAGCAATAATTTGTAAATTTGTCCTAATAAATGGTCTTTAGATTGTGAGAAAACCTTTTCAAAATCAGTCAGTTCATTAATAACTCCTCTCTTGGTGCAGATATAATTTTTTTAATCTGAAGCAATCGGAAATTATATCCACCATTGTATCTCCTTTCCTTCTTTAATCTCTTGCCACATCTTGATGCCACCTTGCTAGTTTATCATATAACCATAAGTTATAAAATCATTGTCTCTCCTTATATAATTGTCATAATAAGCATCTAGTGCAGACAGCAGTCCACGGCCCCTTCCTCTCCCAACATCTAGTAGACAGCTTCATCATAGAGCACTTGGTTTTGTTGAGGCTAAAATGTATATTTTACTAGTAACACAACCAGGGGTCATTTCGTAGAAAAAGAGGTGCAGGAGCTCATTAGCATAACTCACCGGAAGTGTGTCAGAAGGCAACACCCACTGCTCAGGCTCCACTCTTTTAGGGTAGTTGAACATTTTAAAATAATCTTGGTTTTCTTCTTGTTGATTTTATAACCTGAAAAGGATTTGTTCCTTTTACATGTTGTCAATTTGTTCCATTACATGTTGGAGAGATAGTTGGGGGTTTGAAATTGTAAGGACCACGTCATCTGCATAACTCTTTAGTTTAAATTCCTCTTTATCTACTTTTAATCCTTCAATTTTGATATCTTGTCTTATCTTAGAAGCAAAGATTTCCATCACAAGAATGAAGAGAAGTGGAGTGGACATCCTTAGTGCTATTTAGTCCTTTACTGCCAGCAATTCTTTTATCACCTCTGTTGTTAATAGTGAAATGCTGGATTGTGTATGTACTGTTAAACACCAATGACATGCTATCAGCATAACAACTACAGCCAAAGAATGACTGTGCATGTAAAACCTCAATCAGACATTACATATTTTGTCCATAGATCCTCTCACCCTTAACTGCACTATAAAATGCTTTGAAATAGCAAGTGCAGTAATATGCATTCAGAAATTAATCCAAAATCCTCCTGTTTTCATTCTTTAATGTAACTAATCCAGTTATTTTTAACAATTAACAGTAAAAAATCTCAGGAAAAAAGATTTTCCCTGAAAACTCATTGCAGAGCCTTGCTGTCGTGTTCTCACAGGTGCATGAGGTGAAGCCAGTAGAAAGAACAGTGACAGGAGGGAGCAACTCAGCTGCCTTGGGTATTGCAAACAGGTAGGCTATACGTTTTTAAATTAATAAATAGAAAAGATGTTCTCACTAAACAGAATCATACTATAGGTAATTCTACATACAGTATTTCCACTCTCCAACAGTTATTGCACTGAGGACATTCTTGACTCAATCGCATACGCATAATAAGCAGGTCCTATTTGCTTACTATTCCATTGTCTGCTCTCTGCCATGTTTGCTTTTAGTTAAAAGGAAGCAAAACAACCGTGATGTATTATGCCAGAAAAAAGTTCTTCACAGACTTATAAGTTCTTTTCTAATACCCAATTTACTAGGAGCAATTCAAACGCCATCAACACCACAACATTCATTAGAGTTACTATAAGATATGACTAGAGTGTTTGCCAAACGAATTAAAATTATATAGGAACTAGGAATAAGGTCCATTGTGGAAATACCGTAAATACAACGAACTCTAGAAAGAGGCTC
>NW_015213389.1:0-2209 GCF_001447785.1 Gekko japonicus | reverse complement strand
TTGCTGTTGTGAGAAAACGGAGGAGGAGGAGGGAATGATGCCCGAAAGCGGCTTGGATTCTCAACTGGGGAGACGAGAGTATAAATAAAGGAATACAAGTATGTGCATCATCCAGGTCAGTGCGTTGGTTGCTGGTCGGGGCTGGGATGGGCCCCCGCCGAGGACCAGCCTCCCTCTCCAGTCTGCCTCCTCCTAAGGTCCTCCTGTTCCAGCCCGAATACATGTTCCTTTGTGCTTAACTCTCATCTTACTAAACAGTTTTCTGCACTCCACTGGATCCGGGTAATGTACATCTCATCTCTATCTCTGTAACTTTCAAGCAGTGTTCCCCCTAAGCTGAGTTAGCGTGAGCTAGCTCACAGTTTTTTAGCCTCCGGCTCACACATTTTTGCCTTAGCTCAGGGAAGACGGCTCCCAAACAAACTAGTTGATGCAGCAGCCACATCGCTCGCTCACAACTTTAATGCCAGGAGCTCACAAAGGCTCCGGTCACACGGGCTGGAAAATGTGGGGAGGAAGTGTGGCTGTTTGCCCTGGAGCAAAATAACGCGCAGTTGCGCGATCAGACGTCCCGTTGAGGTCCCGTGGTTAGGGGGGAAGTGCCGATCACACGACAATCCTGCGGCACGGCAAAGAAGCGGGGCGGCATGGCAAACGTGGTTGTGGCGTTTTTTAAACTGAAGTGTGTGTATGCTCCGTTGGGTGCTTGTGCGCATCCGTGGAGCCTTGGGGGGGAAATGACCTGTTTGCGAGGGGACATGGGCGGGCGCCGGATGCCACCGGAAACGCGATCAGACGCCCGCCCTTGCCCCGCGGTTTCCGGAAACTAGTATCTCGGAGGTACTAGTTTTTTGCCCCGGATCTTTGGCGGGAAGCCTCGGGTGAGCCACGGGAGCTTTATGCTTCCCAGATGTGGCGGTGTGATCGTGCCCGGAAAATCCACCTATCTTCCGTCTCTGTAGCGTGGCTAATGCTCCGTGTGACCGCAGCCATATAGTCTTTTTTTTTTTTGTATTTTTGCATTTGTGCGTGTGTGTGCCCGTGCCTGGAATTCTGGCAACCTCTGGCTATTCCTACTGGGGCACGGAGGACGTTCGGAGCCGGCCTCTGTCTCTTGGCCCTGGTATCCCCTGGAGGTTGCCCTTCCAAGGACTTGCCAGAGTCAGCCCTGCTTAGCTTCCGAGATCTGGTGAGATAGGGCTTGCCTGGGCTATCCAGGTCAGGGCCAGTCTTACATTCTTTTCATAATCTGGTGCAAAGCCCTCTGTTATAACATTAGCCGGCACAATGTTTTCTGAAAGCTGTTCTGCAGCATTACAAGGAGGGGACATTTCTTAATTCACATCAGAAGATCACATTTTTGTTGTGTGATTGCTAGCTACTTAACACGTAAGGACTATATGTAATGTAACCATTATGAAGCATAGTGGCCATTATACAGAGCGATGGTTTAGTTTCTGCTCTTTACACTCAATGAGAGCGTTGGTCCGTCAAAGTCGGTATTGCCTGCTCTGACTGACAGACGCTCTCCAGGGTCTCAGGCAGAGGTCTTCCCCATCTCCTAACACCTGATCCTTAACTGGAGAGACTGGGGACTGAAGAAGAACTTGGATTTATACCCCGGCCCTTCACTACCCAAAGGGGTCTCAGAGCAGCTTACAATCTCCTTTTCCCTTCCTCTCGCCACAACAGACACCCTGTGAGCAATGTTTCCTCTAAGCCGCGGAGTCTCATGAGCAAAAATTCTACTTTGTAAGCTCCTGGCATTAAAGTTGTGAGTGAGCTACTTGGCTGCTGCATAAATTAGTTTGCTTTGGAGCCTTCCTTCCTGAGCGAAGATAAAAATGTCTGAGCCAGAGGCTAAAAAACTGTGAGCTAGCTCACACTAACTCAGCTTAGAGGGAACACTGCCTGTGAGGTAGGTGGGGCTGAGAGAGCTCTTGACAGAAACTGCCTTTTCAAGAACAGCTCTGAGAGAACTTGTGACTGACCCGAGGTCACTCCAGCAGCTGCATGTGGAGGCGTGGGGAATCAAACCCGGCTCTCCCAGATTAGAATCCGCGCTCCTAAGCATGACGCCAAAGTGGCTGAGACCTTGAAGCGGAGACCTTCCGCGTGCCAAGCAAAGGCTCTGCCGCTGTCCTTTCCTCTTTCCCCCAAAGGCCGCTCCTCCGGGCGACCCTGACACAGTATCAATTCCCCCCCCCCC
>NW_015213388.1:0-2197 GCF_001447785.1 Gekko japonicus | reverse complement strand
GCTGCTTTCCATTGCTGTTCACATCTGCCCGAAAAAGTACAGATCTGCTTTTTAAATGGGGTGTTTACGTTTGAAAAATATTTTTCAAGGAATCTTGAACTGGTAGGTCCTGCAAGAAATAAATGAGGTGTGCGATTATGTTCATCTTAACGTATTTGTTCTCTCCAAAAAGGGTAATGTAGGAGCTGTCCCCCCTAAAGGTCTGGAGGGATATGGTCTAAGACTCCTTTCAAGTATAGGGATATGGTCTAAGACTCCTTTCAAGTATAGTAAGCCCTAAAATAGGCATTCCCCTGGCAGCTGATGTTTAGATTATGAACCCCTCACAACAGGGACCTGCCTTTTTTACATATATTGTTCTATAATGAGCTAACAAAAGTCATTTTTACGATACTGTTTTGTGTCAGGCTCAGTCAACAAGGGCATAAAGAAAGTGTTTTGGGATGGAAGTCATTTTCACTGACGATTCACCAGACTTGTATCAACTGTCCCAGAATTAGCATTCTCTGGTTATCTGAAGCAAAGTAGCCAAAGCACATGGGAAGGCAAAGAAAAAGGTTCACTTGTCATTTGTCCTGAGATCACATATGGTAATCTGTTCACTCCTGAGCACAAGCAAAAGCCCATCTCTCCAAATTCCAAATGGACCGGGGAGTGGGGTGCAACTTCACACAACCCATCAGCCTGTCCTAGCCCCTTATGCCCTGCAAGGAAGGATCCATGTTCTCACCTGCAGGAATTCATTCATTGGTTGCTTACACTTCTCCTCTATCTCACTAATGAGGTCACTAAGATTCGAAATCTCTTCCGACAGCTTGGAAGTGATTGTCTTCTTCTCCTTTATCAACTCGTTCTCTAGCTGTTCCAGCCTGGCAAGCAGAAGTTGTTCTTGATCCTCCAGAAACTGGTGCAGATGCTCAAACTCAGAGACAACCCTCTTCCCTTCATTGCCTAGCTTTTCCTATAAAGAGCAGATAAAATGAGGGAATGGCCAAGACAACAGAGAATTTCATAATGCAGTTCCTTAAAACTCATTGGGACCCAGGAAGAACCTCGTGACTTGTGGAAAAAACTGTCTCCTGATATCATAGATGCATATGAATGATCAAGATGAAGAAGGATGAACAACATATAAGTGTTACCTCACTTTCATTCAGTAGCACAGGACTAAATAAATTGTATATGTTCACAAGACAGATTATTACACAGATTATTGACCCTTTATGCGTTTTTTCAGTCAAAGATCTTTTAATGCTATAACTAATATATTTATGATTTTGCCTCATGGTTTTCAAGGGGTTACTGCAACATGAAAGAAGTGCCAGATAATCCCCAGCTATTGTATCAGATGTACAAATGACATGAGACATTGGGGATTCGTAATCATCTGACATGTAATTTAGCTGCAAAAAGCTGTGTGTGAAGGCTCGGGATCAGAGCAATGGCACCAGGTAAGGAGGGGATCTAACTCTTCCCTACAGCACTGTTTCCTCAATCAAAAATCCCCCCCCCACTGACCCAAAGGGTTCTGGGGAGTCATCACTGATGGCCACATGCAAGTTTCCCCAGTGAGTAAATAGCAACTCCCTGGGGCTGTTCTGGGTCCGGGAAATTGTGTGGGAAGGAAAAGTTAAGATTGCTCTCTCCCTATACCACAGTCCCTATCCAAACCAGGCCACACGTTTAGGAACTGAGTTTCCAAAGGGGAAATTCCAGGACGTCTCTCTTGACGACCCACCTGTCCACCACATGGACTGTGTGACAGGGAAATTGACCCTCATTAAAGTCAGGTCCCCAACCAGTATGGTTGCCTCTATTTTTTTTTTCCCCAGTGTCAGCTGCATGACTGCCAAGGAGTCCCAGATTCAGCCTTCCCAATTGTTTTAACTTCCATGCTCAGAAATGGTTCCCTTGTTGATGTTGCTGCCTGTCATTGCCGCTGTTGAGGCCCTGATAGCAATGTGGTGGGTGACCCTAAAAAGAATTGCTTAAAGAACTGATGGTGTACTAGAAACTGCCTGCTTCTTGTCTCTTCAGCGAATTTCAAGGCCTGGAGTTTTTCTCTCCCTTGCTTCAAGGTCTTCAGTTCTTTCTGAAATTTGTCCTTTGGGAGAAAAAAAATCATTTGGTTAGAATTTAGGGAATTTCTATGGAGGCTAATAGAGAAGAACTGTCCTATATATTTAAGAGATCATTT
>NW_015213387.1:0-2198 GCF_001447785.1 Gekko japonicus | reverse complement strand
CACACCACGAGGATGATGGGTCCCAGGAACCCTTCTCGCGGCTGATTCATTGGAACAGGTACTGCGGCTTCCCAGCCAGTCTCCTACCCCTAGGATCCAGGTCTGGGTCAAAATTGAGGGGTCCCCCTGCACTATGGAGCTCAATTCCGGCTCCGCAGTCTCAATTATCTCAGAGGAGACCCTGAAAAGACTCTGTCCTCGTGCGGAACCCCGCCTACACCCATCTTCACTGACCCTGATAAACTTTCAAAGGAACCGTGTCCCGATAAAGCGTGTGGGGAGCTTCTGAGTCCAGTACTGGGGATTTGAGGGCCACTTGGACTTAATTGTGGTCAAGGGGAACCTGTTCAGCCTCCTTGGTCATGTGTGGTTCGCCCCTTTGGGAATCTCGATTGAAGGGGTGCAGCATTGTGCCATGCAGAATTTTTGAGAGGTCTGCAACAAGTTCCTGTCCGTCTTCGACGGTACCCTGGGTCATTACACAGGTCCCCTGGTGTTGCTGTAACTTGACCCAAAAGTGACCCCCATCCGTATGTGCTCCAGGACGGTTCCATTCACGTTTCGGCCAAAGATTGACGCGGAACTGGACCGTCTGTGGCACAAGGGGTCCTGGAGCCAGTCTCGCATGCGGTTTGGGAGACCCGCATAGTCACCCTCGTGAAGCCGGACAGGGACATTCGCATCTGCGCAGACTATAAGTGCACAATAAATAAGGCTCTTCAGGACCACGCTTACTAGGTCCTGGTGGTGAGCCACATGCTAGTGACCTTGGCGGGGACGAAGATCTTCGGCAAACTCAATCTCGCCCAGGCATATCAACAGCTTCTGGTGGATGAGGCCACCACTGGGGTGCAAACTATCATGACACATCGGGGGGCTATTAAAGTAAAGAGACTGCTGTTCGGGGTGAGCGTAGCCCCAGGGCTTTTTCAACAACTGATGATTTCTGTTTTGAAAGGGATGCTGGGTGTCACCTCGTTCTTTGACGATGTGCTGTTCACCGTGGCTTCGCCGGCAGAGTTCACCTCCAGACTGTACACTGTCCTTCACCGCTTCCATGAGGCCAGACTCAAGGTGAAGCAAGAAAAGTGCCTTCTAGGTGTGCCATCCGTTGACTTCCTGGGCTTCACTGTCAACACAGATGGTCTACATTCAGCCCGGGACAAGGTGAGGGCCATCGTGGAGGCCCCCCTGCCCAAGTCTAAGGCTGAGCTACAGGCGTTCCTTGGACTATTAAATTTTTATCACGCCTTCCTTCCACACAAGGCAGCGGTGACCGAACCTCTGTACCACCTCCTCAACAAGCAGGCTCCCTGGTTGTGGGGCCCGTGCCAGGCCGCCGCCTTCAAGGGGGTGAAGGGGCTGTTAATATCTAACAAGGTTCTGGTGCATTTTGATGAGTCTCTGCCGGTGGTTCTGGCATGCGACGCGTCCCCCTACAGCGTCAGCATGCTGTTGGCCCACCGTTTCCCGGCTGGCCGGGAGGTGCCCGTCGCTTACTACTCACGGACACTGTTGGCGGTGGAGCAGAACTATGCCCAGATTGACTGGGAGGGCCTGGCGATTGTGGCCAGTGTGAAAAACTTCCATGATTTTGTGTACGGCTGGCCCTTCACCATTGTAACAGATCATCACCCCCTCCTCAGCCTCTTCGCCTCTGATCGTAGGACTCCACAGGTCCTCTCCCCGAAGGTCCTGCAGTGGTACATCTTTTTATCCAGCTACTCCTACACTCTGCAGCATCGCCCAGGCAAGGCTATGGGCCACTCCAACACCCTCAGCTGCCTGCCCTTGCTGTCCGTGGAGGCTGACCCAGCTCCCACTCACCACGTCCTTCAGGGAAAAGCCTTCATAGCTCACCGAGATGAACTCTCTGCCTACAAGGGTTGCTTACTGTGGGGCAACAGGGTGGTTGTCCCCAGCGTCCTGCATCCCAGCGTTCTACAGGCCTTGCATGAGGCCCACCCCGGGATTGTCCAGATGAAGGCCCTGGCCCAGAGCTACGTATGGTGGCCAGGGATCAACGCAGAGGTAGAGGCATGGGTGAAGTGATGTCAGACTTGTCAAGCTGTCCGGCCGAATCCGCCGAGCACACCCACCCAAACCTGGGAATCCACCCGAACGCCATAGTCCAGGCTACACGTAGATTTTGCCCGCCCGTTCCACGAACTGATGTTTCTGGTCATGGTTGATTCCTA
>NW_015213386.1:0-2201 GCF_001447785.1 Gekko japonicus | reverse complement strand
TAAGGGTATCGCTTCCGGATATCGTGTCGTGTAGTCCATAAGGACCAGAATGTAGCGTGCTCCCCTGGGTGTACGAGGTAGTGGCCCCACAAAGTCCATAGCGATCTTTTCAAAGGGGTTGCCGGTGACTGCGATCGGTGACAGCGGAGCCTTTGGGGCCGCCCTCGAGTTCATCCGCTGGCATATGGCGCATGAGCGGCAAAACCCTCGGACGTCCTTGGCCACTGTGGGCCAGAAGAAGTGGGCCAGAATTCGGGACATGGTGTTCTGGTAGCCCTGGTGCCCCGCCCACTGATGGTCGTGCGCCCATCCCATGGCCTCCAAGTGATACTCGGCCGGAAGGAGCAGCTGCTCTATGGGGCCCACTCGCCCCTTAGCCTTCCTATACCACACCCCATCCCGCTGTACGATATGGGGTAACCGCCCCTCCCGCCGGCCATCTACAACGACCCCGTTCCTTACCGCTATTTGGTCCCGTAGCCGGGCCAAGTCTTCGGCCTGTTCTTGGGCGGCGATGAACGTCGGATTTCCGATCCAGTTGACTTGCGGGTTTGACGCGGTTCTGTCCTCCGCAGACGGGCCTTCACCGGGGTCCTCCCCTGCGGTGTCGTCAGTAGGGCCGTCGTAGATTTCTCCTTCGGCCGCTGTAAGTTCCGGTTGCCTCCTCGATGGTCCCGGCTGAGCCTGCTCTCCTTCATGGTATTGGTGAATGGCGGCCAAAAGGCCGGGCGCGTCACGCCCCAACAGCACCTTGCACGGTAGCTTTGCCATACGGGCCATGGGCACCTCTATCACCTGACCCAGGTAATGCACGGCCACTGGTACCACTGGGCACTTCTCAGAGTGTCCGTGAAAACATACAATGGTGGCCCAGCGGATAATGGGCAGCCACTGTGGCAGGAGGTTCGAGAGAATCATAGAAATGGAGCTGCCGCTGTCCAGAAGCGCGTCCCATTTCTGTCCTCCTATCTGCACCTCCACGGTCCACGGCGGGGGCCGAGACATGACGGCGGCTTCCTGCAGTGCGTAGTCCTCTCCTAGATCGCACTCCATCATGGGGCATTCACGTTTCAGGTGGCCCCATTGCCCACACGTAAAGCAGGGCCCAATGTCGGTCGGTCCTCGTGGGCCCGGGAGGGATGCGTCAGTGGAGGTGGGGTCCGATCGCCCTCGGCCTGTACCTGCCAACCCACCTAGGCTGGCTCGTGGGACGAATGGGGGTGCCGAAGGCCGTATATTGCCCTTCCGTACTGGTCCTACCGGTGTGAGGGTACCAGGCGGCTTCTTTTCCCCACTAAAAGACAGGCCTCGCCCCCCTGGCCCGGTGGGGCGGATAGCGCGGGCTGTGTCGGCCTTTGCGGGAGCCTCTCGTCCCTCGGCCGCTTGATAATTTCCCCACAACTCCTGTACTTCCGACAGCCGGGTGGGTCGCCAACAGGCTATCCAATGACGGGTCCTGGCAGGCATGATTTGAAGCAGTTGCTCAATCACGACGAGCTCTACTATCCGCTTCCCGTCATCTGACGTGGGGGCGAGCCACCTCGAGGCCGATTCTTTCAGTGCAGCAATCACGGCGCGCGGACGCCCGGATGCTGTAAAGGTCAACGAGCGAAACTTTTGTCGGTGGGTGTCGGCCGTTATTTCATATCTATCCAGAATGGCCGCCTTCAATTTCTCATATGACATGGCGTCCGCTCTCTCTAGCGCCTTCATGGCGGATTGTGCTTCGCCAGTCAAGTAGGGACCTAAAATGGAGGCCCATTGCTCCGCTGGCCACTTGGCCGCCGTGGCGGCCCGTTCGAAAGCTTCCAGGTAGGCCTCCACGTCATCCTCGGGTCCGAGACGAGTAAGCGCCGGCCACGGGGTCCTAACCGCTGCACTCGTCGCCGCGCCGGCAGCCGGGGTTTGACCCATGGCCTGCACCACCTGATGCAAATCGCGCATCATGGTGGCCTGCGCCTGTTGTTGCTGTTGGGTGAGATCCCGGAGCAACTGGGCCTGATGCTCGGCCATCCACTGGCCCAGTTGAGCCAAATCCATGTCGCTCTTGGCCGTCAGAGCCTGCCCTGGGCGCACCTTTACTGAGTCCTGACTATCTTCAGAGTCCTCCGACTCCTCTGGCGAGTCCCCGTCTTCCCCAGAGTCGGAGGCTTGCGGCTGTACCCGGCTGGTGGGCGGTTGCCACCCCGGAGGAGTGGGTA
>NW_015213385.1:0-2895 GCF_001447785.1 Gekko japonicus | reverse complement strand
CCTTTGATCATTGGATTTTATGCTACCCTACAGACTGCATGTGGCTCAAGGGGTTAAGATGCTGAACTGCAGGCTGTGGAAGGTCGGTAGTTCAGCAGTTCGAGACCCCCTGAGTGTGCCGCATGACGGAGTGAGCTCCCGTCTCTAGTTCCAGCTCCTGCCAACCTAGCAGTTCAAAAGCAAGAAATTGCAAGTAGATAAATAGGTACCACTTCGGAGGGAAGGGAACAGCGTTCCGTGCGCCTTGGTGTTTAGCCATGCCGGCCACATGACCACGGAAACGTCTTCGGACAGCGCTGGCTCTTCGGCTTTGAAACGGAGATGAGCGCCACAACCCTAGAGTCGGACTCGACTGGCTTTCGAGCAAGGGAACCTTTACCTTTACAGACTGCATGCCGCTTTCACTTCCTTTGATCATTTATGCATAGATTTATGGCCGTTTTATGGCCATTCAGGGGTGAATTTGCAGTCAGTACGCCATTGCCCCGAGGTATTTGAATGTGGTTTTGAGCTGCACTTTCCCCTCCCAGTTGAGAAAATGTGGAGCGAATGGTAGATGCAGAATCTCCCTGAGTTTCGGACTACGATTGCTGAGATGCAGCAGTGGACACAGAATGGTGTGTCTCGTACAAGGCAGGAAGGAGCCAAACAATGTTTCTTGGCAACAGCGAACCATGTCCCTCCTCTGGTCCCACATCTTTGGATCTGGTTCCAGCAGATGAGTGACAGGCTGGCTTCCAGGGCTTTCTGCCGCCTACTGGGCAATGTCCTGCAACCCACATGCACAGACAAGCCCCCTTTCCTTTCAGACTCTGCACCAACAAAGGCTTTCAGGTGTTACTGCAGGGCTGCTTAGGGAGGAGCTGTGCGCCGTGCATCCCAGAACTGACTGGCCTCTTGGACACCCTTCGGAAAAGGCCATAAGCGTCACATGCCCCTGGCTTTGCAAGTCCGTACACTGACCAGGGAGAAAACAACAGCCAAACCAGAGAGATTCCAACAAGAATGGAAAGAGAAGAGCCACGTAGCAGGATCCTGAGGCTCATAAAACAAAATACCTGTACGCAGGGGTCATTTCCTGCAGGAGCGCACAAGAGCGGAGCTCCGGCAGTAAAGAGCCCAAGGGGCGGGCACATGCAACAAACCCCACCCCCTGCTCCCAGCAGCACTAGAGCAAGAAGCAGCCAGGTGAGTTGCAGAGCCCCCCCCCCCCGGCCTCCTGGACCAAAACAGTCCAGTGGCACCTTTAAGACCAAGTTTTATTCAGGTACAAGCTCTCCCTCCTCTGCGAGGACAGATCTACATGTGCCCCCCCCCCCCCGCAATAGCTAGCAATCCAAAACAGTCCAGTGGAGCCTGAGCGGTGGGTGTTGCCTTCTGACACACTTCCGGTGATGTCAGGGGGTGTGGCATATGCAAATAAATTATGCTAATGAGTTATGCTAATGAGTTCCTGCACCTCTTTTTCTACGAAATGACCCCTGCCTGTACGACTAATTATATGTGTACGTGGAACAAAGTTTGAGTCCAGTGGCACCTTTAAATGACCAACAAAGTGTAATTCTGGGTATAAGCTTCCATGTGCACGCACACTTCTTCAGTGTTATTGTGCTGTCAAGTCGCTTCCGACTCAGGGCGACCCCATGAATTAACGTTCTCCAAGGCGTCCTATTGCTAGCAGCCATTCTCAGGTCTTGCACACTGAAGCCTGTGGCTTCCTTTCACGAGTCCATCCATCTCACGCTGGGTCTTCCTCTTTTCCTGCTGCCTTCCGCTTTTTCCTAGCATTATTAACTATTACTAACTATAAAACAGTAAAAGAAGAACCCTCTCATTTCAAACTTTAAGAAAATTCAGACAAAACCTATAGCTACTCTGAAAGCATAGAAATCTGAAATAGACTTGTATCTTCCAAGAAGCCGTAAGACCTATTAAGGTTATGTGAATGAAACTGTAAAAAACAAACCTGGGTGCTGCCGCCCATCAGTCTGGAATATCTGGGTGGCTTCAAAGGTAAAGGTAAAGGTTCCTTTGTTCGACAGCCAGTCAAATCCGACTCTAGGGTTGCGGTGCTCATCTCCGTTTCAAAGCCGAAGAGCCAGCGCTGTCCGAAGACGTTTCCATGGTCATGTGTCCGGCATGACTAAACACCAAGGCGCACAGAACACTGTTCCCTTCCCACCGAAGTGGTACCTATTTATCTACTTGCAATTTCTTGCTTTCGAACTGCTAGGTTGGCTTCAAAACAAAGGAACAAACACTGGCTTTTCACCCGTGTGAAACGTTTGATGCACCTTCGCCGTGTTTGCTCCAGAGCCAGGAGGCAGTTTGTTTCTGGTGGGTGAGGAGTGGCAAAGAGTAGTAACGTGAACACACCACAAGCGGCCTTATGCTGAGCCAGACCACTGGGCCACCAAGGTCAGTCTTGTCTACTGGGGGGGGCAGTGGCTCCCCCCGGTTTTGGGCAGAGAAAGGTCTTCTGCCTGGTCCTCTTAACTGGAGATGCCGGGGATTGAACCTGGGACCTCCTGCACACAAAGCAGAGGCTCTGCCCCTGAGCCATGGCCCCTCCCCGAGCATAATAAACATCCCCCCCCCTCCCCGTCTCTCTCCCTATAAAACTTCAAGGAAACTCCAACAAAACAGAGCCAGTAAAACAGAACCAGAGAAGCTGGACTTAGGCTCCTGAGGGAAGCAAACTGACCAGCGCATCCACCGCCTCCTCAGCCCCAACTGACCAACTGCCCAGGGAGCCAGCAGGAGGTGAGGTCACAAAGGAGGATGGGTCGTTACCCGGGCAACCAGGATCAACCCTGGGCGCTGCCCATCAAGTCTGGAATCTCCAGGTGGCTTAAAAACAAAGGAAGGAAAACTGGCATTTCATGCATAGGAAAC
>NW_015213384.1:0-2207 GCF_001447785.1 Gekko japonicus | reverse complement strand
GCCACGACAAGGCAGTGATCCATGAGTGCTCCTTTACCTATTGTTATCTCTGTGGCCTGACCCAGACATCCCACATGCTGATCACAATTCCACTTTCGCTGGAGTATTGGGCTCAATGCCCCTTCTCCCCCAGTATCTGCCTAGGATTACATCCTCACAGCGTGCACCACCTTGGAGCCTCCAGAGAAAGAAAAAACTGTTACTTTTTATCTACAGTGCCACCATGCCAGATGGCCAGAAGATGGCAGCACTGCAACTACTATCTGTGCATTAAACCATGAGGTTCTGTCATTCTATTAATCTGATCAGGTGCCTCAGGGTGAGAAATATGCCTTTTGCATGCAGATCCTACCTGATCTCCTGTCTCTGACCTCACATGGCCACTGTCTTACCAGCTATCCTAGTTACAAGGCCAACCTGCCTTCTAAGATAATCCTTCCTCTACCTTAATTGGGGCAGCAAATGGAATGCAGCCTGGGAAGGAACTGGGACTCCTGATGCCAGCAGGTGACAGTCATGAGGAGACACACCTGCAAATCTCCAGGGATGCTGTGAAATTCTCAGCTAGCCTGTTCAACAGCAGAATATGCCATTTTTGACACTCAAAACCAGGCCATGAGCTGACAAAGTTTTGTTCATTTTGAGTAGAACAAAGCAAACACCCACTGTATAGGATTTTCCAGAAGCTGACGATCAGCTGACTGATATATCAGCTAGGAATCATATTCTTATCTCCCTTCTTGAAAATGTTGTTGGGCCACAGCCTGACTGGGAGACCGCAATGTTTCCTGGGCTGGGGGGAATCACAAACCAACTCCCAGTAGACTTCAAGGATCTCCAAGCCCTGGAACTTCTGCTGCCTGCCAACATTCCTGGGACACAGGAAAACGTTGGGGCGTTTTGGTAGGTGGGGTAAAAGCAGAAGTTGAGTCCCAACTCATCAGTGGTCACCCCTTCTGTGTCTGATGATGGGTGGGACACAAGGAAGTCCTTTTAACATGCCTCGGTCTTTTACAGATACAGTGATCCCCCACCCCCCAGGGGGAACCAGGCTCCTCCTCTGAGCAGAGCTCAGAGTGGCCTTTTCATCCCCCCATGCACCTGGGACAAATCATTAAGGTCTGGGCAGGCCTGAAACAGAGAATGTCGAGGTCACACATTCTGGGAAAAGGCAATGTCTTGTGTAGAAAGAAGAATAGAAGAAGACCCAGCAGAAGTCAGCAAGAAGACAATTTGATAGGATAGTGAGGTCAGCGCCTTCTCTCTCCTGTTAAGTGTCATTCTTTTTCTGTCTCCAGAATGCTACTCTTACGGCAATTTCCCCCTTCTTCTTGGAGGTGCCGTACTGAGTCTTACCCTCTCTCTCAGCTGGAGCTGTAGTTAGGAACCCATCTCTCAGAAAAACAGCTGAAGTATTAACCAGCTAAGATAAACATCGACTCAGGAAAGGGGCCCCTAGTTATCTATATGTTAAGCTTGGAGAAGCAACTGAACAATGAGTTTCTAGGACGTGCCCAGACATGATGTCTCCGAGATGGCAAGTTTGACCCTGAGGATCTACCCTCCCAGAAGATTTATTACACATAGCACTTGTTGTTTACGTGACATGCTGACCCTACAGATGACCTCCACGGACGCTGTTCCACGTGATCCCGGCTTCTATCTAAGCACCTCCTGACTAGTTAATTAGTATTAGGAAAATTGACACTATAGCCAATCACAGACATGTTGGGAAGGGCTTTATGATAATGAGGTTAAGCCCGTTCCCCTCCCTTCACAAGAAGAGTTTAAAACAGAGAACACGGAACTGCCAGCCAGCCTTCTTCTTCTCTCACTTTATTTCCTTCTAACATACTAGTCTATATCCTAGTCTGCAGCTAGGGTTAGCCTCTCGTGTCTCCAGCAGGTCTAGAGTCACGTGTTCTTTCTCTCTCTTCTGCTCTTTTTCACCCTTTTGCCCTCGCCATTACTGGAAGTTTTAGGAGCTGAAATTTCATCTGAGGTAAATATATTTCACAAGAAGCAACGTTATTTCCTGATTGTGCTGTAATAATTCTATCTGATTTTCTTAGTTCTTGCATGTGTGAACGGTTTTATTATTATTCCCTGTTTGATTGGATTAATATTCAGTAAAAGATCGTTATTTTACTTCACTTGTCGTCTCTTAATTGAAGCGCTACGGCATAGTGTCATCCTTTGTAGACATT
>NW_015213383.1:0-2449 GCF_001447785.1 Gekko japonicus | reverse complement strand
CCATATGTGGTGGACATGTAAAAAGGTTCGTAAACTTTGGGTTGAAGTGCATACTTTCTTACAGTCAGTCTTGAATATCACAATACCTTTCAAGCCAGAAATATTTTTGTTAAACCTGTTTTCTAGATGAGTTAGATAAAAATCATAGATACTTCATTTTACATGTTTTAACAGCTGCCAGCATCTCACTTCCAATGGCATGGAGGACACTGAAGATTCCAACGCTACATGAGTTGATACTGAAGATTATGGAATGTGCTGAAATGGAAGAAGGATTTATGAGAACTTTGAGGGCATTTTATGACTCGTTAAAAATCAAGTACTGAGAGAATGAGTGAAGAATAGTAAGAATGATAGACGGAATAGTTGTGAAATTGTAACGAGAAGATATGCATGCAGAATGCCGAATTGAAATGTTTATGTCTTTCTGTACTTTTTCTTTCCCCCCTTTCCAATTTCTCCCTTTCCTTATATATATAATAAAATTCTTTAAAAATAAAATAAATATTTACATATATATTTTAAAGGGGGTCTCCTTTACTTGAGTGCACTCACTTCGTGAACCCACTGGATGGTGGTAATCCCATCCACGGGGAAGGGTGTGTTGTAAAGGCTGGCAGCAGAGAAATGAGGATCTGGCCCCTTCTAGAGTCTTTCTGAGGGCCTCTCATCCCCTTTACCGAAGGCCAGGACTTGGAGTGTGCAAAAAACCCAACCAAACTGGTATTTTTCAGGTTTATGTTTACTGTAACCCAAAAATATCAGCAGTGTAGGGCTGTAGCTAAAAAGTAAAATCCTATTTTGGGCTGTATCAACAGAAGTATAGTGTCCAGATCAGGTGAAGTGATGGCATTGCTTTACTCTGCTCTGGTTAGACCTCACCTAGTACTGTGTTCAGTTTTGGGCACCACAATCTAAGGATATAGACAAGCTGTTTTCTGTTGCCCCAGAAGGTCGGACGAGAACCAACGGGTTGAAATTAAATGAAAAGAGTTTTTGGCTAAACATTAGGGAGAACTTCGTGACAGTTAGACTGGTTCCTCAGTGGAACAGGCTTCCTCGGGAGGTGGTGGGCTCTCCTTCTTTGGAGGTTTTCAAACAGAGGCTAGATGGCCCCATCTGACAGCAATGCCGATGCTGTGAATTTAGGCAGATCATCAGAGGAGAGCAGGAAGGGTTGCCTCAGGGCTTGGTTCTCGTGGCCCTTTCTTACACACCCAGGGAAATCCCAATCACCACTTTGGGGTCAGGAAGCAGATTTTCTTCAGGCCACTTTGGCCAGGGATCCTGGAGGTTTTGGGGTTTTTTTGCCATCTTCTGGGCATGGAACAGGGGTCACTGGGTGTGTGTGTGGGGGGAGGTATTTGTGAATTTCCTGCATTGTGCAGGGGGCTTGGACTAGATGACCCTGGAGGTCCCCTCCAGCTCTGTGATTCTATTATTCTAACCCCTCCATTTAGCTGCCCTCCCCCACTTCCAAGCTTGGGAACGAAGGGGAGGGAAACTGACCGGTTTTAATGGCTGGTTGGCTCCAAAGTCCTCACCCCTAAGTGGGTGAACTTCACGCTGCTTAGCTACTCGAAAAAAGCTGATTTTGGGGGTTTTTTATTTGGGCCAGCTGTATCAGTAGCTGAATCAGATTCTCTAATCTGCATTTTTCAGGTATTTATTTGGCTCAGTACGTACAGAGCGCAAACCCGTAGCCAAGACACCCTCTCTGGCTTGGGTGATGGCCACAACACTGGCCTCAGTGGCCCCTGGGCATGTACACACACATGAACACAGGAAGCTGCCCTCTGCTGGATGATTCCCTTACTCCATTGCAGAGGGGTTTGGCCTCACCTCCTACCCAATCCTTTTAACTGGAGATGCTGCCAAGGTTTGAACCTGGGACCTTCTGCATGCCAGTGAGCCACAGCCCCTCCCCAAGTAGCGGGACAGGCCTCAAAACGGTATATTGCTATTCAATATTTTGACTCATTCCTCATCACAATGACAGTAATTCATACCTCTGGCACCTATGAAAGATCCTTACCCAGGAAGGCCACATTCCCATAGTTCTCCAGCATGACTTCCCTGTGCAGAGCTCTTTGTCCCGGATCCAGCAGGGCCCATTCTGCCTCGGTGAAATAGATGGACACCTCCTCAAAGGAAAAGGGGCACTGGAAGAAAAAGCAGATCCCCTCATCAGAGATCTCGCCAGGCAGAGATTGCACACTGGAAGGGAGGAGTCTGGCAACGTACAGGATGGAAGGCAGGGTATGGGTAAAGGGAACGGCATTTGGAGGATCTTTTGCTTAAATATCTTGTAGCAACTGCAGGAGCAAAAGCCCCCCTGAGAAAGGAGGAGGGACCCAGGCTGTGTCCCCCCGCCTTCGTCTCTCCTACCTGGACTGGAGGCACATCAGCCGTTTCCACATCTCTGAAAAGACGACAGCTCAACAGCATC
>NW_015213382.1:0-2500 GCF_001447785.1 Gekko japonicus | reverse complement strand
GAATGCTACCCTCCCCCGCAGAAATAATTTTTTTAAAATACCCCACCAGAAATTGGCACTCTGAAGCTGACATTGTCAATAGAACAAAATCGATTAGGGTTAAGCTCTAATGTAATTGAAAGAGTCTTTTGTTTTCCGTAATGGGGGTCGTAATGATCTCCCACTTCTGCTTTTCCTGTACATTCAGTCTCAAAAAGAGCCTTTTGGATTTCTGGGTCTGCTGAAGAGCAGGGGCAAGGGACAAACGAGAGGCTGGGAAACAGCAGTGAGGGACGTGGAGGAACTCAGAAGAGTGTCACGGCCAGGGGTCATTTCGTAGAAAAAGAGGTGCCGGAGCTCATTAGCATAACGCATCAGCATAACTTATTTGCATAGGCCACACCCCCTGGCATCACCGGAAGTGTGTCAGAAGGCAACACCCACCGCTCAGGCTCCACTGGACTGTTTTGGATTGCTAGCTACTGGGGGGGGGGCAATGTGCAGATCTGTCCTCGCAGAGGAGGGAGAGCTTGTACCTGAATAAAACTTGGTCTTAAAGGTGCCACTAGACTGTTTTAGACCGGGGGGCCGGGGGGAGCTCTGCAACTTACCTGGCTGCTTCTTGTTCTGACTGAGGGCTGCTGGGGGGGGGGCAATGTGCAGATCTATCCTCGCAGAGGAGGGAGAGCTTGTACCTGAATAAAACTTGGTCTTAAAGGTGCCACTAGACTGTTTTAGACCGGGGGGCCGGGGGGAGCTCTGCAACTTACCTGGCTGCTTCTTGCTCTGACTGAGGGCTGCTGGGAGCAGGGGGTGGGGCTTGTTGCATGTGCCCACCCCCTGGGCTCTTTACTGCCGGAGCTCCGCTCCTGTGCGCTCCTGCAGGAAATGACCCATTTGTGAGCCATTTAAAGTTTAAACCCCTGCTTTCTGCTCCTCGTGGCTCTTCAGGGGTTTCCAAACTGCCACTTAGCTGTTTTTCATGAGGAGCTCCCTGCCGCTCAGCCGCATTCTGCTCTTCACGAACTGCATCAAAAAATTCATGGACGTTCGGGCCTGTTCTCCAGTTCACAAGCATCACTTTGCGAAGCACAAACCAGCCAAATTTCAGGACGAACTTTAGTTCATCAGCTGGTTTGTGCCCATCCCTGATACAGACAACATCATGCTCAATGTGGACATGACTCACCTGGATCCTGTCCTCACCCTCATAGTTTGGAGGAAATCTACACTTTATTTTCTTGGGCAGAGGAACTGTAGGTGACTGCAGATGGACTGTTCATTTATTTATTTATTACGATTTTATTAGAAGATAATTCAAATATACATAAACAAGATTACTGTTTAAACATTAATACAGATTGTAAGTGCAAATTCATTGAACACAATGCCATCTATAAACTTGTCAGCAGGAGCATCTTATTACCGTGACCGTGTCACTTTCTTGTTATTTTGCACTTGTTCATGTGGATGCTTCCCCGTAGTCACTAGAAGGTGGGGACAGAGCTCAGTGCCACTTTCGAAATAGTACGTGCCAGCTTGCTATTCCTCTCTACCGCTTTCCTTCCCCCTTTCAATACCCCCCCCTTTTCCAGGCCAATTCTCAGGTCTTTATTCCAGAGGAAGAGTAGCAAAATAGCAAGAAGGTGTGATGATATAGAACATTTTTGGTCGACTTGTGAAATAACTGTGAGGAAGCTAACTTTCATGAGGGTTGAGAAGCCCTGGCATTGATTCAGAACGGGCCTCACCCAGACAAGTTACTTTGGGCTTGATTTAAATCCAGGCAGACTAGACTGTAGCATAAGGTGACCAACCTCCAGGTGGGACCTGGAGATCTCCTGGAATAACAACTGATCTCCAGAATACAGAGAAAAAGGCATACTTTGGAAGGAGGACTCTATAGCATCATCCCTCACTGAGCCCCAAATCTCCAGGAATTTTCTAACCCATAATCGGCACCCCTAGGAAGGACTGGTGGGGGAGAGCCTGAGGGTGGAAAGAGATACAAGTGGGTGACCAATGTGGTATGTTACCTCCTTTTCCAATAAGTTTCCAGACCTGCTGAGAACGAGATTACGATCGCGCCACTTTCCCGGCATTAATCAACATGGTTTTATTGAAGCAAGAGACAAAGCTATCTGTTACTTGGCCCAGCATAAAGCACTGGTGCACAATAACCCTCTCAAAGGCACGGTAAATCTTCTGAGGAACATAGCGTCAAGAGAACTTCTCTTCTTCCCTTCGTCTTCTAGAAGGGGTGGGAGAGGAGGGGCTTGCGGAGCACTTCAACGAAAGAACAGGTTCCTGGGCAGGGGCCCTGACCTGGCCGGCCCTGGCTAGCCAAAGCTCAAAAGATTTCAGGAGCGAAGCAGGGTCAGCCCTGGGTGGGAGACCACCAAGGAAGGGCAGAGTTGCTACGCAGAGGCTGGCAATGGTAAGCCACTTCCGTTAGTCTCTTGCCTTGACT
This sequence comes from Gekko japonicus, assembly GCF_001447785.1. Classification (NCBI taxonomy): domain Eukaryota; kingdom Metazoa; phylum Chordata; class Lepidosauria; order Squamata; family Gekkonidae; genus Gekko; species Gekko japonicus. The sequence goes on along the minus strand of NW_015213382.1, from coordinate 51 downwards.
TGGATGGCCCAGGTTAACCGAATTGCATCAGATTTGGGAAGCTCAGTAGGG
>NW_015213381.1:0-2022 GCF_001447785.1 Gekko japonicus | reverse complement strand
TCTGAAGAAGTGTGTGTGCACACAAAAGCGTATGCCTTGAACGAAACTTTGTTCATCTTAACGGTGCCACTGGACTCAAACTTGGTCTTTTCTCCTCGTGAGAGTGCTGCACTTCTATGTGTTTGACAGTAGGTGGCAGCACAAAACTGCACAGCTGGAACTGGTCCCGGGACCACACCAAGACAAGCCTCCCACCATGGCCAGCCAAGCATTCCCAACTGAAGGGGGAGTGGAACCCCCTGGAGAGTAGGACAGTCCCTTGATCAAAGGCCCACAGAGTCCAGAGTTCCTTCTAAACCTCCAGTTTATTTTCTCAACAGTATGGGGGGAAAGTGTGCATAGCTTTCCTCAGGCCTACCGGGGTCCTTGAAAGTAAGACAGTGACATCTGCGTATAAAAGGACCCCAATATGTTTATTGCTTAACTTTGGGGGATGGAACTCAGGTTTATTTAGATATGTTATCAGATCATTGATGTAGACATTTAAAAAGGAGAGACGCTAAAAGGCATCCTTGTTTAACCCCTCGACTAGTCCTAAGAGGATCTGTGAGGTTCCTCCTGTGAGGAACACCTGACCTGTTTATAGGTCTGATTGCAGAGAGCCTAGATTAAAAATTCCTCATATATTTCCTCATATGTTTCCTCATATGTTTCCTCATATGTTCCCCCGAGAGCACTTCAGTCTGGGACGCAACATCTCCTGGCAATGCCAGGTCCCAGAGAGGCCAGGCTGGCCTCGACCAGGGCCAGGGCCTTCTCGGTGGCAGCTCCTACCTGGTGGAATGAGCGCCCGGTGGAGATCCGGGCCCTGCGGGACCAGTTCGGTATGTCCTGTAAGATGGAGCTCTTCCACCAGGCTTATTAGTAGGAGCCGCCACTACCATCATTATTGTCCATCTTAACCTGGCTGTGGAAGAGGGAACATCAGTGGTTCCCGGAGCGGATGATGCTGAGGAATAGAGCAGTAAAAATAGAGCAGTGTAATATGCCATCTTGTGATATAACATCTAGAGCACTTTGTTTAGTAATTGGTTAACTGATTTTATCTGTATTGTAGTGATCTTAAATGATTTTAAATATGTTTTATATTGGCGCATGCCGCTCTGTAAGCCGCCCTGAGCCCGCGTTGTGGAGAGGGCGGGGTATAAATTGAATAAAATAAATAAATAAATAAATAAAATAATCGCATGTCGATACTTGTCTCCCTTAACTTATTCCATAATATATCTCTGGCAACTGAGTCAAAAGCTGATTTCAGGTCATTTAACCTGGTGCAAATGATAGGCTTAGAGGGTTGCCTGTCTTGTATCACCTCTTTGGATATCTGGGGGCCCTGTCGGTTGAAAACAACACTTCGACATATGCCAGGAAACAAATTGGAAGCAAATGCAAATGTTTCGGCTCTGAGGCTGGATGTGTCATATTGCAAGAAGATACGTGTGACGATGGGAGTACAAAAGTGGGCTTCCAGTCCTGCCCTCTGACCAGCTGTCCTGGTGGGGCAGTAAACTTGGGTATTGTGATGGACTAGCAGGTCACTCCCTTCAAATTCTACAAGAGCCTTATTGTGTACTTTGCTCACATAGCCACTCCCTCTCTGGAAGTGAGCCACTACACTTTTGAAAAACTGTCCTTTCTGGATATTCTTCAAGACAAAAAACAGTGCAGCTACTCAGAAGTTGAGTCCAATGCCTTTCAGCTTTTCATATCTAGTCACTGGGGCTTTCCCCCTAAAAAATTCTTGTCCCTTCTATTAAATCACCACCAGATCCACACACCAAGATTCCAAAGCATCCTTTGTGCTTGAACTCTTGGTCTGCTAAGCCCAGCAAGCGTGCTTCCTTTTATCCACTCTGTTTCTGGGCCATGCAGCCTTCATGCAAATCTCCCCAGCAGGGTATTCCTATGTAAATAACATCATTCCTGTAGCTCCAGATCCTGGCTGTATCGAATTCCTTCTCTACGAAAGGAAAACAGAACAGTGAGAGCAAAAAGAGAGAGATGGAACCCCTCGTGATTTTT
>NW_015213380.1:0-2268 GCF_001447785.1 Gekko japonicus | reverse complement strand
TGAATTCTCTAATAGTTTTATCTAAGTCTGATATTTTTTTTCCTTTAGTATTGGTATATTTTGTGCTAAGAAAAGGAAACGTGGAAGGATGTTCATTTTTATCGCCGCAATTTTGCCCATTAATGAGAGTTTTATTTCTTTCCATTTGCCAAGGTTGTTCTTTATTTCTTTCAGTAACTTATCATAGTTATTCTCTTTCAGCATACTATTTTTGTTTGTCAGTATTATTCCTAGGTATCTTACTTTGTTTACCACCTCTGTTTTCTTTTGTATTTCCTTAATTACACTTTGCGTACAGTTTTTTGTTATTATATTGTTTTTTTAAATATTTATTTTTAGTCCTGCTACTTCTCCATACTTCCTTATCTCATCCAGCAGAAGTTTAATAGAGCTCAAAGGTTCTTCCACAATGAATACGAGGTCATCCGCGAATGCCTGTAATTTAAGTTCAGAGTTTCTACAGATACCGTGGGGCCACCAAAAAGACAAATCAGTGTGTTCTAGAGCAAATCAAACCTCAACTCTCCCTGGAAGCTAAAATGACTAAAATGAGGCTATTTTGGTGAGAGTACGAGAAGACAGGAGTCACTGGAAAAGACAATAATGCTAGGAAAAGTTGAAAGCCGCAGGAAAAGAGGAAGAGCAAACATGCGATGGATGGACTCAGTGAAGGAAGCCACAAGGCCCCCCCGTCTTTTCTTTTTTAAAAAAATGTTTATTAAGAGGGAGTATAATATATCAAGATATATAATAACTGCAAAACAGTATACAAATGTCCTGAGAATCCAAAATTACAAAGCAAGAGACGGGGCAAGGAAGAAATGAAGGCTGAAGGACTCTGATTAGTGCCTCTGAAAAACTTTGAAATGAGATGCTTGGGGGTATTTCTTAACGACAGTTAAATTTAAGACTGGAAAAAGTTAACTTTGCATTTGACTCAGTTTGTAATGGGATTAACGGGATTAAGACTTGATGTATGTTTAAAATGATTAGAAGATCTCCTCTCTTGGGATTTTACTTATTAGTGGGTATCTTTACTTTATCCCTAGATGTAGTCCCTTACCCTATTGTAGTTTGTAGTGATTATAAAAAAAATAAAAATATCCCCTTTGGGGGGCCTAAAAAAAAAAAGACATATAATAACTACAAAACAGCATACAAATGTCCCGAGAATCCAAAATTACAAACCAACCAGTTAGTCACCATTACAAATTTTTACAACATACATCAACAGTCATAACAAACTAAGTTAGTACTAAATCCGATCACCTATACATAGATGCTGTGCGAGCTACGAATCCCATAGAATTGAGTCAAGTCTAAAAGATAACATCTTCAGGAGTCTGCTGCTCTGATTCACAAGAGGAGTCTCGACAGTAATCTCTCAAACCAACAGCATTACACGGCAGACGCTCCCGGTCACGCCAGAACTCTCACTGCTTAATCTCTGGGACCCCTCATCATGGGACGACTCCAAGAAGACCCTTACCTCCACTATTCTTGCGGCTTCTGCCAGGCTCACGATGGCGGCAAACTGGACATCTCCGACACCTCCGACACTGTCATCCTGGTAGGACAAGATCTGGGATCAAGTCGTGATGAATAAAATCTCTAATACTTTGGATCGGATGCAAAATGGTTCCAGTAAAACTTATGATAAATTTGTACTTACCTGGCAACCAGTACTCAGCTTCATGGCAGAACATGACTTGCTTTCCTCTAGGATGGACTACCATGCCTGGCTTCATTTTTTATCTCACCCTGACCTCTGCCTTACTGTCAAGACTCCTTTTGTGGTTCAGAGCTGCAGACTCCCAAATATGTTGTATTTTAGACCTGAATCAATTCAGTAGGATTTACAGCTCAAATATCACCTGTAAATGTGTGTACTGACCTGATACTGACTTACTATTTCTGACTATTGCTTAATGTTGAAATTTTGTTGATGACTATTCAGCTGGCGGTTTTTGTACGCGGGGGGGCGGGGGGGGGGAGCTCTGCAACTTACCTGGCTGCTTCTTGCTCTGACTGAGGGCAGCTGGGAGCAGGGGGTGGGGATTGTTGCATGTGCCCGCCCCCTGGGCTCTTTACTGCCGGAGCTCCGCTCCTGTGCGCTCCTGCAGGAAATGACCCCTGCTGAAAATAATGTGCTTCCTTCTAAGACGAGTTTTCACACATGTCTACACTTTTGATTTAAACCTGGCCCTCAGTCTTGATGGCAGTGAACATGCACACAAATTTAGGATAAGGTCACTGCTTGCACTGAGT
>NW_015213379.1:0-2396 GCF_001447785.1 Gekko japonicus | reverse complement strand
TGTGCAGCTATTGCACCTCCGTTAATTTTTTTTTAGATCCAGAGAAGAGGAGGAGAGTGGACGTATACCCCCTTGCCCTTCACGTGGAGCCTCAGAGCGGCTTACAGACTCCTTTCCCTTCCCTTCCCCTCCCCACAACAGACACCCTTGTGAGGGAGGTAGAAGATAAAACCAGTCCCTTGCCAGCATCTGTTCAGGGCCTGAGTGTGGAAGATCTGTGGTTAGTCTCTACTGCAGTTCCCCCTCACCAGTAAAGGCGCCTGTGGGAGTGGGGGGGGGGCGGTGCTTAGCCCTTCCCTCACAGGAAGGCAAGGGCAGAGAGGGTTTTAAAAATTCTGTCTAGTCAAGACGTTTACATGCCATCTGTCCACTTCAAGAATGACCACTCTCTCCCTGGGGTCATCTCCCCCTGCCTTCGAAGCTGTCACGGGGGGGGGGGCTATTAAGTTAGGAAGGAAAGGAGACCACGGGAGAACCTCATTGTGGGTCTCCTGCGATGTTTCCGGTCTGGCCCTCAAACGATGTACTCGGAAAACTGGCTTGCGAAGAGCGTGGCCGTGGACGGGCAGGTCTCAGGGCCCTCCTTACTGCCTTTCCCTGGGTGGAGCGCCGCGGTGACCGGGAGACACGGAGTTAAACAGAGAACAGCTTAGCTTAGCTAATTACTGTGAAATGCTAACCTCAGTTGCTGGATCATTTTGAGACCCTTTAAAATAGGAACTGTGTATTTTACCCCCCTGCACTCTTAATGATTTGTTTTTTTAGTCTGAAATCATTTCCAGCCATCGGTTATGCTTGTGGTCTCTACGCATGCACTTCTCTCGAGCACAAATATTTCTTTTTCCTATCGGCCTGCCAGCCTTGTCAGAGCAGATTTCACTGTAAACTGAAGGCTGATACTTAAAACCTCTTGGATTACCCGGGCCCTGAGCAGGATCTAGGACCATTCCAGGCTGACAGCTGAGCCTTCTAATTTGCTTGCGCGGACATGTCAGAAAGAGGGAAATGTTCCGGAAATGCACAAAGGACTAGGATATGTATATGTTTCTTTCAAAGTTATGATTCAAAGCAAATAAAATGCCAAATGTATTCAGGATCCCAGAAGGGTCCGAGGCACACCAAAATGTAAAGAGCCCGTAACAAGAACAGAGCGATACTGACTAAGAGACGACAAACTGTGTCTCGCTCAAAGATGGTTAACGTCTTTCACAGCCCCACTCCTGGGGAGCTTAGGAGAGCTGGCGTCCTTCACTGCATTCATGAAAGGCCAACATTTTCATGGGTAGGAAAAGGCCCAGATCAATCCACAGTAACAAGGAGATTAAGATATGACACAAAAAAACCCTCCACTGTACAAGTTTAGCATACCAAACTCACGTCAACCACCCGCTGGGCAACAAACATCCACCCCCCACCCCGGCCACCTCGGAGCTCCCTGGCCCCCCTCAGTTTCAATGTTTCACAAACAGATGAAGCTCCTTTATCCTGAATCAGACCCTTGTTCCACCGAGGTCGGCACCGTCTGCTCTGCCTGGCAGTGACTTTGGGTACCGCTCTTTCACATCAGCTCCTCTCTGGTCCTTTTAACTGGAAATGTCGGGGAATGAACCTGTGAATGCCAGTTTGGTGTCGTGGTTAAGTGTGCGGACTCTAATCTGGGAGAACCGGGTTTGATTCCCCACTCCTCCACTTGCACCTGCTGGTGTGACCTTGGGTCAGTCACAAGCTCTGGCACAGCTGTCCCTGAAAGAGCCGTTTCTGTCAAGAGCTCTCTCAGCCCCAGTGTCTGTTGTGGGGAGGGGAAGGGAAAGGAGATTGTAATCCACTCTGAGACTCCAAGTGAAGGGCGGGATATAAATCCAATCTCTTCTTCTCTTCTCTCTTCAACGTCTGCATGCAACACAGATGGTCTACTACTGAAACATGACCAATGGCATGTATGCGTGCAGGATTCTGTATGTGTGTGTTAAGGCCCATACAAGCAAACCTTAACTTTCAGTTCTGAGGGCAAGGATAGCTCTTGCAAAGTAATACCAACCTACACAAGTATATACCACTTAAGACATTATGGAAAACATATGGAGGCAGGGGAAATCCACTGCCTCTCCCTATGGCAAACGAACCTTAACATCTCTGAACTATTTCTGCAGATGACAGAGCCCTGTAGTTTGCTGTATCGCATTTATACATTTTCTAACTGATTGGCCATCATATCCATCCTCAGGAAGACAAGAGATGGCAAAATATGAGAGCCTGGACCTCTTGAGGTTTGCCGTGTCGGGGCGGCAGGTAAATCCCTGTCATGGTTGTCAGAATGCTGCACAGGTTGGTTGCTTGGCTTTGTAAACCCCCCTCACTGTGCCCTTTTGTCACTGGTATAATCAGGCTTGCCCAGT
>NW_015213378.1:0-1685 GCF_001447785.1 Gekko japonicus | reverse complement strand
TTGAACCTGGGTTTCCCAGATCCTCGTCCTATACTATAACCATCACACCATGCTGGCAGGGATAACTCATCAGAGAATAAAGCCAGGAGACTGAAAATTGTCCACCAGCTTCAAGGTGATTGTGGGAGTTCCAGAGCCAAAACTAAAAGGTCTGGGAGAATCCTGCCCCCCCTCCCTTGCAATTTGCAATGACAGCTAAGGGTCTCTGTTTGTGGCGTGCGTAACTCAGAAAATAATGCTACACATTTGAAAACTGGCCACTAACCCCAGAATCATGATGGAAATTGCAGTGCCAAAAGTGAAGGGAACTGGCCCACCCTGAGCTAGGTTATCTTCGTGACAGTCAACATGTAATAAGAGAGCTTTTAAGCAATCTGTCATGTATCTCTAATACTCAGGTCCCTAACTCGCCATGGAAAGTTGCTGTGTGAGACACTCTCAGCCAGACCTACCTCACAAGGCTGTTGTGAGGACTAAATGGAGGACAGGAGAACAATGCAGCTTTGGGTTCCCATTGGAGAGATAGAATGGTCAGATATTTGTTCTAAATCTAATTTTTAATTATATTTAAAACGTTACATCATTTGTCATAGAGCAAAGTAGCCTTTACAAAGGGCTATTAGGTCTTCCACAAACACAATAATAATGACAACAATTCAGTGCCTGAACTGGGAGTTCTAACTTCTGTTCCACATGTATAACCAGTAAAACAGATTAATCTTCCATTCCCATGCATGTAAAGGGTTGAGGAAGGGGGAAAGCATCTTTTTACTACTTGGTTAGATCATGTGGAAATATTAACTCTCACTCCCTTCTGCTCCTAATATTAACAAAGGTTTGCTACTGTTCTAGTCCATGTAGACAAAACATGGGAAAACACATTGTGTCAATTATCAAAAACAAATGAACACTGTGAATGCAATTAACAAATCTAATATCAGTGCCTTTAAATGAATATTTAGAAATACCAAATGATTGCATACTCTTAATAAATATTCCATTATCAAGGTTTTCTTATAACCAATTCCAAAAGTATTTAATACAAAGTCAAAAGCTCCAAGCCAGAGTTACAATGTAGTTCCCAAACTCTCAAAATGCAACAATCATGAGTTATAAATCAAGGTTACAGTGTAACCCTAGTAGTTCCAAAGTTCTCAATATGACAAATTTATATTAAAGATTAGCAACTAGAAATTATGCAGCAGCATGTATCCCAGGCATGTAAACATGTTTCCATCCTCTTTTTCAAAGCGTTCAAAGATTTCAAAGGAAATCTCTTTCGAGCAGTAGCCTCCCAGCTCTCGGGGGCTTCAGTGCAGCATATCAGCCCTCCTCCAAGCAGGAGAGCAATGAAATCAGCCGCCCTGAGCCTGCATTGCGGGGAGGGCGGGGTATAAATCGAATAAAATAAATAAATAAATAAATAAATGAAGGACTTGAGACCAAGAATTGAAAATACATTGGGTGTGTGTGTGTGTGTGTGTGTAAAAGATTGGGAGGAGGGAGAACTGAATGAGAAAAGTGTGGAAAAGAGAGAGATAAATTAAAGGAAAGAGATGGAAAGGTTGTTTTATCTTGCGGCAATATCCTAACTAATGTGTTGCAAGATCCGGCTGAGCTGAATGCAAAGCAAGGAAGAGAAAAGGGCTAGACTATTGGACAAAATGACCTGTAGGCTGGCAATT